>NW_016822085.1:0-12975 GCF_001698545.2 Rhinopithecus bieti | reverse complement strand
TCTTTTTTTTTTTCTTTCTTTCTTTCTTTTTTTTTTTCTTTTTTTTTTTTTACCACAACTGCAAGGAATTGAAATCTGTCAACAATTCAAATGAACAGCGAAACAGATTCTCCTCCAGCACCTCCAGAAAGGAACCCAGCCTCCCACCATCTTGATTTTAGCCCCACTGGGCTAAAATGAAACCTGTGTGGGACTTCTGACCTACAGAACTGTAAGATCAACAAGAAAGTAGCTAAGTTGATGGTGATTTGCTGTAAATTCATCTCATCCCTTAAAAGTGTTTGTGTTTTTAAATGGACATTATGAATGTAGCAGTAACAAATAAATATATTGTATAAATATATAACCTTTATAAATAAATATACATATTCAGGGTACGTGTCCTGAATTTTTACTTATCTGTGTGAGCCATCAGAAAGATTAAAAATTATTTTACTAATAAGTTTATATTAAATACATTTCGTTGTGACATTACAAATTAAAACTGTGTAAAAGAAATGCTTAACAATTAACCTGATATTAAATTTGCAAGAGTCTTAGGTAAATCCGATCTAGATTTGTCATAATTTTAATTAGCTACTCAAAAATGTCATAAAAGAATAGTTACTAAGAAGGCCAGAATCTTCCCATTTTGAAAACATGAGGCAAACATTTTAAAATGCTACTTTTCTAAATAGGTAACTCAGTTTCAAACACTGAATTTGAAAAGGCACAGAAACATTTGAAATAGCTTTTATTCCTCTCTAGCATGTAAGGAGTTTTATTTGATGTTATCTTAAGACATGTCCCCTCATTTCTTGCTGTGCAACAAATAAAACAAGAAATACATTAGCAACTGCTAGAAATCTCTGGTTCTCTTTATTTCTTTATGATTCCAGTGGAATAATTTTATTTCTGTGACCAAAAAACATGTCACAAGCCAAGTTGTATATATTGTTAGCAAGTGGGTAATAAACATAATGCTTATAATGTTATTTTTTTCTTCAGTAGGATTATTTTCCCCTCCCAAATTATGCTATTTATTTTGGGGGTTTTGTTTATTTGTGTGTTTGTGTCTAGTAGTTGCACACAGTATGTTCCGTCTAAAAATACAGCAAATCCATTCCACTTACCAAACTATCCCCTGAGCCCCAGAGCCAATAGGCTTTAGATTCTGGTAGCGCTTGAGAACTGTGAAGGTTGAGTCTCCCACTTCCACACTGTAGAACTGGTTGTCAACTTTGCTTTTGCTCATGTTGTAATGTTTGGCAATATATGACACATCCACTTGTTTATCGAATCCCTGTCAAAAAGAAGAACAGCAAAAACATGAGGCAAGTGAACAGGCAGAATGATAATGAGATGTACAGAAACTTGTTCTTTTAATGATTACTAACAGCCATCTATCATCTAGTTCATGAAGTTCACATAGAAAAAAATATGTATCAGTCCATGCAAGATTACCTGGAGTAAAAGAGCTTAGGGAAAAAATGCAAATAAATTGGTTTTTTTTTTTCAACATTAAAACTATTTATAATAGACGAATCTTAGATTTGATTCACATAATCTTTTCTAAAGTATCTCATAAAGACATTCATTTATAGAATAAACATCTCTATCTACTGAACATGCATTGGTCTCAGAGGTTATATTAGATCCTTCAGGATTCAAGTACATAAGACAAAGATGATCACTCGTCATCCATTATACCAGTCACATGAGGACAGATAAAGATTGTATCTACAACCCTTTCTCAGAAAGAACTAAGATACAAACTTATGCAAAGTTTTAATTATTTTAATTGGGTAAACTTGAATTAAACAGTCTTGACTTCATTTGTCCTCATTAATATCACAAATGCTATTGTTCTGAAGTAAGCATAGCAAAATTTTGGTTCGAATTAACATTATTCTAAAATACCACATGACACTTTATTTTTTAGAAGCTTAGATTTTAAATATCTTAATTCTTGCATTTTTTGTTTATTTTTGAGAGAACTTCATCTATCAATTATATTTAGTAATCGAAGAGTCTGTCTTTAAAATTTTGAACCATAATACATATGTTGAATATAAATATCCATTACCTGTGATTATTTATCCACAAATGATCTTATATTGTATTTATGACACAAATAGTAAGAATTCTACAGCTAGAAGGGACCTCACAGAACATCATCTGGTCCATTCCTGTGGCACACACTGGTGGATGCCTTCCCAGTAGTCAACCCTTCTTGCTGATTTTATTCAGGTTTTAAGCACCCACATTTTCTGTGAGATCCTCCCCAATTGTTTAACTGAAAATTAAACAATCCATGCCAGTGGTTCTTATTAAAGGTGGTTTTGACCCATTTGGGGCATTTAGATTTGTGGGCAGGTTTTTAAATGCCACAATAAGGGGAGAGGTACAGTTTAGATTGATTTGGTTTGTCAAAGAATGCTGGTTGTCCTACAAGAAGTGAGACGTGAGACATTCCCACGCAATGAATAATTTCTCACATACCTCACAACTTGTGAGTGTCCTGCCAAAGCTTTAATTAGTGAAAAATCTGCCTATAATGTTTTGAGTCCAGAATCTAAACCAAAGACTTTTTGTGTAATTTTAACATACATGAACTTTTCCGAAAATCGCATTCTGATATAATTTGAAAGATTTAAATCTCCTTAGGCTCTGAACCTCTGGATTGATAATAAAACTATTTTTCCTGGAAAGTTGTGGCATTTCATTTCTAAATAAAAACTTGAAATAAAAGTACTATCTAATTTTCCCCATATTCCCTTAGAAAGAGACCCAAGCAGCATTAGGGATGTAAATGAGGAGAATACAGTGGAGCCCATGGGAACACGGGTGGCAAAACCTACAAATCCAGTGCTAGGATCACGAGACCCCCAGATAGCTGAGACAGGCTCCAGAGTACAATATGTGTGACAGGCACCAACCTATGATTGCATCGGATATGATGACAGCATTCACTGAAAATGCACCAAGACCCCAAAGAATAGAATGGACTTAGAGAACTTAGTTTGCTTGGACAGGAAGCCAAAAATTCAAGTGATCTGTAAATGCAATAATAAAAGGTCTGAAATCAAGAAAGCAGTTTGTGGAGCACGGGATAGGGAATTAAACAAGACTATTAAAAATCAGGACATTGCAAGCCTATTCAAGGAGACAACAACAGGGTTTAGAATTTAGACAATGGGTGTGGACAGTGGCAGAAACAAGAACATTAGTCTTTAAACAATCCTTGATTTCAGCCACAGTACCAGGAACTGCTCTCCACACCATGGTCCATTTCTACTCTAGACTTTTTGGCATATGAGTAGAACAGCCTGAATAAAGTCCTGCTTTTTTTCCTGGCTAAGAAAGGTTAAAAAGCAACTGGAGCTAGAATATAAAATGAATTCATCTGTGAAGTTTAACTTGGGATGAAGTGCCTAACTTGCCATTTGTCATGTTCTGACCCTTCTTTATATCTTTTAATTTTCTGCTTCTGACCACACACAAAATCTTTATCACACACTAGCCTCATCAAACCTAGATAGTATATCTCCCCTTCCCTTACTTAGTCCCTTCACTTTGGAAGTGTGGCTTTCTCAACTGTATTGCATGTATAAACTAATCACTGGCAATGAACTTTGTGTTCTGGACTCCTGACTTAATGCTGTATTGTGGCACAGCTCTGTGCCTTTGGACTTCACTGTGGCTTTTCTAGCTATGGTCTCAGTCAATATATCATAGTTGATTCAACTTGTTGTCTCTCCTCTTCCAACATTTCCATGTATATTCAAATAAACCAAAGAAGCTTAACAATTCATGTCACTTATCTTTAAGGTTTACTCTAAGAGCTACCCTATTTAATATTTAGAACTGTGTAACCCAACAAACACTGATTATATACATATTATTTGTCAAATACTAGGTTTGGCACTCAAAATATAACCAAAAAAAGGTAAGGTTCAGTCTAGAATGAAGACAATCAAATAAGAAAGTAGTTAAAGTATGGATAATATATTCTACAGTAGAATAAAAGAAGGTGCTAGAAGCAAACAGAAACTAACAAGCAGAAAAGGGCTCTTTCTATATAATAGAAATAAAATAATATTTATTCTGGAATAGGGTATTGCAATGGCAGTATATGTGCCATAGTAAACTATGTGTGTATTCCGGGAGGTAAAGGAAGACAGAGGTTTTCTTTTTTTTTTATTTTTTTTTTATTTTTTATTTTATTTTTTTTTTTTTTGAGACCCAGTCTTGCTCTGCCGCCCAGGCTGGAGTGCAGTGGCCGGCTCTCAGCTCACTGCAAGCTCCGCCTCCCGGGTTCACGCCATTCTCCTGTCTCAGCCTCCCGAGTAGCTGGGACTACAGGCGCCCGCCTCGTCGCCCGGCTGGTTTTTTGTATTTTTTAGTAGAGACGGGGTTTCACCGTGTTAGCCAGGATGGTCTCCATCTCCTGACCTCGTGATCCGCCCGTCTCGCGGCCTCCCAAAGTGCTGGGATTACAGGCTTGAGCCACCGCGCCCGGCCGACAGAGGTTTTCAAAGGAAAAATGAGGATGATTATTTAACTATTTTGAGATAATTATCCTTGGCTACAAGGATCAATAACAAAGGTAATGCCAGTCCAAAGTGGGACAGGCAGTTGCTGGGCAGATGGCTTTGCAGAAATATTTTTTGCATAAGGTTGTGATGGCCTTGGTGCAAACTTGTGGGTTTTTCAGCCCTTTGTGATAGTTTTTACCAGGAATTTACGTATGTGAACCCTTCTGTTTATGGCCTTCCTCTGCTCTATTTGTCATGGTTTTTTCCTTTCTTTCTTTTTTTTAACACAAGTGACTCCATTTTGATTCTGACAACTTTCACAGTAGCAACTAACCACCTGCACTCATTCATTATCATTAATTCATTCACCTACCATGTATACAGCAACTACAGATGCCAAGTTACAGGTATAAAGTTGGCAATGTTTGAGGGGGACTTGATCTTTGTTTTCCCCAACTAAAACTATCCCTGAACCTCCCTTTTCACTGGTTCTCAGATATGAGTGTGCATCTCAACCACCTGGGGACACACATTGGAGAAGCAGGACTTGATAAAATACAAGTCTTTGGCATAACATTCTGGAGATTTGGATTCAAGCAGAAATCAACCAACTAAAAATCATCATTACAAGGTTTGTGAATTCACACACACACAAATATATAATTTCCTTTCAAGTTTCTTCTTTATGCCCCACTTTGAATTAAACTTCAGGTAAAATTTGGAAGTTAGGGAAGATGTTCATGAAAGCATCTCAAATAATTGGTAAAAGTCTATTTTAATTACTAGTTTAAGCAGTAAGATATGGACAAAATCGCATAGGAAATTTTCTTAGATTGATGTCATAACCAAAAATTTGATAGCAAATATGATGTGTTAAAGAGCTTCCCCCAGATCCCATCTGTGCCCCAAGCTTACAAATCTAAATTGAGTTTTGAAAGGTTCCGAGCATATTTAATAGACTATATTTCAGCCTTCAGCTTCTATATAATCTTCCTTGTCATGACTATAAAGTTCAAATATAATTTTTTCTTTATAAAATGTGCCCATGAAAATATTCCATTAAGCACATTACAGAAAAATATTATCAGTGCTAAAAATGACTTTTCTCTAGTTATACATTTTAGTATTTCCCGAGTTCAAGTCATAGAACAAGACAGCTGATTATCTGAACCTACAAAGAAAAAAAAATTCCTGTTGAGAAGGCATGATTGGTCTAGAGCAGAGATTCTGAACTTTTAACATGGATTAGGATGAGCTAGGGGGCTGATAAAATGCAAAGTTTCTGATTCAGTAATACTAGAATAAGGCCAAGAATCTGTATTTCTAACAAGTTTCATATTTTGAGAATCACTGTTTTAGACAATAGTGGATATAAAAGATGCCAGCATTCAAAGAGGAATAATTAAAGAGTCAAAAACTGGAAGCAATGCAGATCAACAAGTACACAAAGGATGTGGAAGTTAAAAACAATGGCATAAAACACTCTCCGTGGTATCAGCACCTGAGTGCTCATCATCAATTCAATTGCTAGCCTATAGCCATAGAATTTTGCAAAGAAAAATGTCCCACATTACTGATCTTCTCCTGCAGGTGTCCAAAGCTTTGATTGCACTTTAATAGCCTGTATTTCAGAAGCCCTCCCTCCTCATTTTCATTTGTGAATGATTGTCCTATATTTCTGATAGTCAGTTCCTGAGTGGGAAACATTGGGGTTTAAGAATTTTTGGAGGTTAAGCTTTCTTTGTTTCTTTGGAATGATATAGCTGAAAATAGCACTGAGCCTGGATCAGTTCTGCACTTAATAGCTGTGAGACCTTGGGCAAACCATTTTATTCTTTCATGCATCATTTATATTCTGTATGGTTCCATAAAGGATTTGTGTAGCTCACGGTAAAAGATAGAGAAACAATAAAAACATTAAATCCAGTTTTAAAAACAAATGTAAAATAAAGCACGCTAGGAGATGACAGTTTTACCAGAAGACTTAAGTTATGAATATCTATTGCCTTGAGCACAAAAGTTAGTGTCACACTTCTGGAACACCAAAGAAAAAAAATAGTAACAACAACAAAACCACAGTAAGTGGCAGGCTTTGATTCATTCATCTCATAACATATATAATACCAATTCATAGGAAAGATAAAATTCTTCAGCTAAACTTCAGGAAGAATATATTCAATAGTTTCTTTATATAAAAAACCTGGAATCAAACACCAGGCAGTGGATAAGATATTTTTAGTGAAAGTCACAGAAATATGTGCCATATGACTTGTATGATATTAACTCTCAATAACGCAAGGGAAAAAGAAAGTTGAACCAATATTATTGCTTACCTACTATAGATGTACTCTGTATTATGTTAAACATGTTAGAGCGAACACTCAAAACAGATGAAGAAAGTGACATGCAGAGCTGTTAATTAATTGACTCAAAATCTCAGAACTACTAATTGGTGGTACCAATTAATATGAATTAAAGTTTATCTGACTTCAAAACAAGTTCTCTTCTTTCTGTAGGCTAAACCATGTACTAGTTTAGCTAAAATCATTAAGAATACTGATGTGGTTTTCTTATAATAAAGTGAGCCTCAGGAATAAAGCTAAGAAAATCAAGAGAAATGAATGAATATCCTCCTTCATAAACTCATTTATCAATTGTTTCAGCCTAGAGTTTAAGCTTAACATGAAATAATTCAAGGTTGAAGTAGACAATCTTGTGTGGTGATGGAAAGCTGGATATTCACAGACGCCAAGAGATTTAAAGGGCCTGATTCTATTTATTTGTTAAATATTGAGCACGTACTGTGTGTCAGGCACTATTAAAGGTAACATGGACATAAAATTAATCTATCTCAATAGGATAGCCAAGAAATATTAACCACAAAGTGCACTTGCAGATAATTAGCCAGTCAATCTGCTGGATATTTTTTTAGTATGGTCATTTGGATACTGAAAACCACTTGCCTAAAGTCATGATCCTGCTTTTGACACAAATGATATTGAGCTATCCACTCTCATAGTTATGAGCAGCAGATTGAGCTGCTTCATGATACCACTCCAACATTGTTGTATAAAGTCAGCCGAAATAATGCCTGATGTTCTGGGTTTTTTGTGGCAAAAAGGCACGTGCTTAATCTATTTTAAATATATATCAAATTATTTACATATGAGATTTGTTTGTTTATTTCTTTTTAGAAACAGGGTCTCGCTCTGTCACCCAGCCTGGAATGCAGTGGCACAATCAAGGCTTGCTGCAGCCTTGAATTCCTGGGCTCAAGCAATCCCCTCACCTCAGTCTTCTGATAGCTGATACTATAGGCACATGCCACCACTCCCAGATTTTTTTTTTTTTTTTTTTTTAGAGATGAGGTCTTACTATGTTGCCCAGGCTGGTCTTGAACTCCTGTCCTCAAACAATTCTCCCACCTCAGCCTCCCAAAGTGCTGCTATTACAGGTGTTAGCCACAGCACCTGACCTTATATATGAGTTTTAAAGGGGAAGATTTGAGGCAATACTTAGTGATATTTAGGATTAAATTTTGTTCTCTCAAGAGCACATTTCCTCACCCTGTTCCTTGAACTATTACTCTCAACAGAGGGTTACATCCTGGAATCAATTTCACTTTTACTTTAGTTAGTTGGCCCAGAGATGGTTATTCTATGAAATTAATGAATTATAAAAAATCAATAAAGCAGCAAAAATTTTAAGACTTAAATTATGTTTGATGATTGTTTTCAATCATGTTGGAAAGCATATAACAGTTATCACTAGTAGAGCTGGTATGGTTTCTGCCTGCCTGTTCTTTATGCATGAAGGAGGGAGACTAATACTGCTTGAATACCTATTAGGTACCAAGCTAGTATTAGTAACAGGCAATGTGCTAGATGTCTAACAAATTATTTCATATAAGAATTAGCATTCTATTTTCAACAAATAAGAAACTTTAGACTGAGAACTTTAGCCAAGGGTAAAAATGCGGCTTCTCATCTAACTATCCAGTTTAAAATCCTGACTGTGAGACCTTGGACAAGTTCTTTATAATATTAGCCCTTGTTTCTTTAGTTGTAGAATGAGGGTGATAATCTACTTTTGATTAGTGGAAAGGTTAAATAAGATAATCTATGTAAGCTCTAAACATGGCATAAGGTTATAGGAAACTCTCCAAGTGTATTATTTTTAATATAATTATTACCATTGTTATAATTATCATTATTATTGAGAAGTTCAACAACATTTAAGACCCATAGTTAGCAGTTTTAGGATATTTATAACAAAAGCTGGCCTAGCTCCTCAGCCACAGTGCCATTTGAAAGCACTATGATACTCCTATAAAATCCACAAAGAACCAACAGAGTCCCGAATTACAGGATAACAAGATATTTTTTATTTTGTTTTCATTTGTGGTAGAGACAGTGCTCCATGAATATCCATGTGCCCCTCTCCACTTTCCAGCCTCCCTTGCAGTTGCAGTTGGTGTCATGTGACTATATACAGAAATGCCAGCTGTCACCTAAACAGAGAGTCCTTCAAAAAGCGATGTGCTCACAACTAAAAGAACTAGAGAGGCAAGAGCAAACAAATCCAAAAACTAGCAGAAAACAAGAAATAACTAAGATCACAGCAGAACAGAAAAAGATAGAGACAAAAAAAAACCTTCATAAATCAATGAATCCAGGAGGTGCTTTTTGAAAAAAAATTAATGAAATAAATAGACTGCTAGTTAGACTAATAAAGAAGAAGAGAGAAAAGAATCAAATAGATACAATAAAAAAGTGATAAAGGGTTATCACCACTGATCTCACAGAAATAGAAACTAACATCAGAGAATATTATAAACACCTCTGTACAAATATACTAGAAAATCTAGAAGAAATGGATAAATTCCTGGACACAAACACCCTTCCAAGACTAAACCAGGAAGAAGTCAAATATTTGAATAGACCAATAGCAAGTTCTGAAAGTGAGGCAGTAATTAATAGCCTACCAACCAACAAAGAGCCCAGGACAAGACAGATTCACAGCTAAATTCTACCAGAGGTACAAAGAGAATCTGGTATCATTCCTTCTGAAATTATTCCAAACAATTGAAAAGGAGGGACTTCCCCACAACTCATTTTATGAGGCCAGCATCATCCTGATACCAAAATCTGGCAGAGACACAACAAAAAAAGAAAACTTAAGACCAATATCTCTGATGAACATTGATGCAAAGATACTCAATAAAGTACTGGCAAACCTAATCCAGCAGCACATCAAAAAGCTTATCCTACACAATCAAGTTGGCTTCATCCCTGGACGCAAGGGTGATTCAACATACGCAAATCAATAAATGTAATCCATCACATAAACATACCCAATGACAAAAACCACATGATTATCTCAACAGATGCAGAAAAGGCCTTTGATAACATTCAAGATCCCTTCATGTTAAAAACTCTCAATAAACTAGGTATTGACATAACATATCTCAAAAAAACAAGAGCTATATATGACAAACCCACAACCAATATCCCACAACCCACAACTGAACGGGCAAAAGCTGGAAGCATTCCCCTTGAAAACTGACACAAGACAAGGATGCCCTTCATCACCACTCCTATTCAACATAGTAATGGAATTTCTGACCGGGGCAATCAGGCAAAAGAAATAAAGAAAGCGTATTTATTTTTTATTTATCTTTGCTTTTTAAATTTTATTTCTTTATTATACTTTAAGTTCTAGGGTACATGTGCACAATGTGCAGGTTTGTTACATATGTATTCTTGTGCCATATTGGTTTGCTGCACCCATCAACTCATCAGCACCCATCAACTCGTCATTTACATCAGGTATAACTCCCAATGCAATCCCTCCCCCCTCTCCCCTCCCCACAATAGACCCCAGTGTGTGATATTCCCCTTCCCATGTCCAGGTGATCTCATTGTTCAATTCCCACCTATGAGTGAGAACATGCGGTGTTTGGTTTTCTGTTCTTGTGATAGTTTGCTGAGAATGATACCTTCCATTTTCATGTGTCTGTTGGCTGTATGAATGTCTTCTTTTGAGAAATGTCTGTTCATATCCTTTGCCCACTTTTTGATGGGGTTGTTTGTTTTTTTCTTGTAAATTTGTTTGAGTTCTTTGTAGGTTCTGGATATTAGCCCTTTGTCAGATGAGTAGATTGCAAAAATTTTCTCCCATTCTGTAGGTTGCCTGTTCACTCTGATGGTAGTTTCTTTTGCTGTGCAGAAACTCTTTAGTTTAATTAGATCCCATTTGTCAATTTTGGCTTTTGTTGCCGTTGCTTTTGGTGTTTTAGACATGAAGTCCTTGCCCATGCCTATGTCCTGAATGGCATTACCTAGGTTTTCTTCTAGGGGTTTTATGGTGTTAGGTCTAACATTTAAGTCTCTAATCCATCTTGAATTAATTTTCATATAAGGAGTAAGGAAAGGATCTAGTTTCAGCTTTCTACTTATGGCTAGCCAATTTTCCCAGCACCATTTATTAATTTAAATAGGAAGAAATTTAAATAGGAGAAAAATTTTTCAATCTATTCATCTGACAATGGTCTAATATCCAGAATTTAAAAGGAACTTAAAGGAATTTACAAGGGAAAAACAACTCCATCAAAAGTGGCCAAAGGACATGAACAGACACTTCTCAAAGAAGACATTCATGCAGCCAACAAACATGAAAAAAATCTCAACATCATTGATTATTAGAGAAATGCATATCAAAACCACAATGAGATACCATCTCACACCAGTCAGAATGGCAATTATTTAAAAGTCAAGAAACAATAGATGCTGGCGAGGCTGCAGAGAAATAAGAACACTTTTACACTGTTGGTGGGAAAGTAAATCACTTCAACCACTGTGGAAGACAGTGTGCTAATTCCTCAAGGCTCTAGAATCAGAAATACCATTTGACCCAGCAATCCCATTACTGGGTATAAACCCAAAGGAATATAAATTATTCTACTATAAAGATACTTGCACACATATGTTTACTGCAGTACTATTTACAATAGCAAATACATAGAACAAACCCAAATGCCCATTAATAATAGACTGGATAAAGAAAATGTATACTGTGCAGCCATAAAAAGGAATGAGATCATATCTTTTGCAGGGACATGGATGAAGCTGGAAGCCATCATCCTCAGCAAACTAACATAGGAATAGAAAACCAAACACTGCATGTTCTCACTCATAAGTGCGAGCTGAAAAATGAGAGCACATGAACACAGGGAGGGGATCAACACACACCGGGACCTGTCAGGGGGGTGGTGGAAGGGAGCACATCAGGACAAATAGCTAATGCATGTGAGGCTTAATACCTAGGTGATAGGTTGTTAGGTGCAGGATATCACCATGGCACATGTTTACCTATGTAACAAACCTGCACGTTCTGCGAATGTATCCCAGAGCCTAAAATTAAATTATTTTTTTTAAAAAAAGGTGATGTGCCTCCTCAACACATCTCTTTCCACAGTGGTGTTTCAGTTCGTACATCACAAGATGACTGAAACTTAAACTCCTGAGTCACCAAATAGAGGACAACCCTTGCTCACCTGAAATGGAATTTGAATGAAAGGAAATAAACTTTTGATTTGATACATCACTGAGATTTACAGTCTATCTATTACTACTGCAGTATGTTTTTCATTCTATAAATATTTATTTTGGTCATAAAATGTGCCAAGAACTATCCTAGACACTAAGAATGCATAGCTCCTGACCTCATAGAGCTTAATATTAAATTGTCCCTTAGAGGATCAAACTTTTCCAAGTTATAGGCTTCATTATCACAATGATCTAAACTACTAAACTAATCACACTGATTCTACACCTTTTGATCTACACATTCACAATCTGTCTGCAATAAAGAAAAAGACATACAAAATCAGAAATAACAAGTGGTATTACATAATCGAAGACAGGACAAATTTTCCAGGGTAGTAAGAGTACATTTTATTTAAAAAATCTTTTCAGAGTGGGAGTAAGGGGTTAATATTTCATCACAAGGAAAGTAAAATGACATTTGGGAATCAAAATCGTTAAAATGAATTATCTGGATTTTACTAACTCATCTCTAAAATATATCTTTACATTTTTAGAAAAGAGAATTAGAGATTTTCTTTTTTTATTATTATTATACTTTAAGTTCTAAGGCACATGTACACAATGTGCAGGTTTGTTACATATCTATATATGTGCCATGTTGGTGTGCTGCACCCATTAACTCGTCATTGACATTAGGTATATCTCCTAATGCTATCCCTCCTCCATACCCCCACCCCATGACAGCCCTGGTATGTGATGTTCCCTGCCCTGTGTCCAAGTGTTCTCATTGTTCAATTCCCACCACTGAGTGAGAACACGTGGTGTTTGGTTTTCTGTCCTTGCATTAGTTTGCTGGGAATGATGGTTTCCAGTTGCGTCCATGTCCCTACAAAGGACATGAACTCATCATT
>NW_016822084.1:0-856 GCF_001698545.2 Rhinopithecus bieti | reverse complement strand
TTACATAATCTTCAATTAATGGTAAGGAAAAAATGATCCAAAGATTTAAAGTGATTTCTTTAAAATTCTTCTTCTAGGATTTGGAGCCAAGATGGCTGACTAGCAGTAGCCAGGAAGAAAAATCTCCCACCAAGAGACCAGGCCATGGAGAAAACTGGCACACTCTAAGCAGATCTTCAGAAAGAGGGCATTGAGAGTAGAAAGAGGAAGGACAGAGACCTTGGGATGAAGGGGTTGGAAGTTGGGACCATGCATGGGGCTATGGGGCTGCTGAGCACCAGGACTTGTCCCTGTCCCCCTCCTCCGGTGGCTCCCAGGGAACTGATGAGTTAAACTGGCCAGGAGTGGCCTGCTGTCACCAGGGACCTCCAGAATCCTAGCTGCAAGAGACCCCACAAGCTCCACGACACTTGGGATGGCAGGGAGGGAAGTTTGGAGAGGGAGCAGGGTCAGGACTGTAGCTTGTGAGGAGCGCAGAAGGTTTGGCATGGGAAGGGCTGCAGTGGACCATGCCCGGGAATGCCTATTTGTCAAAGCTTGCCAAGCTCTTCTAGGTGCCTTTGGCCTTTGGTAACTACCAGACCTGGACAGAGAAGGGTAGTCTTGCCTATGGGATGGGAGCAGTCTTCTCTGAGCATCTGCCTGTCTGCTGGCCTCTCCTAGGGCCCCAGCCTTCTCACCCCAACTTGCATCTCAGCCCTCAGCCTTGGTTGCCCAAGCAGGATGCTTCCTGGGATCCATCATTATAGTTCCTTCACTGGAAGACCACACCTAGCAGACCATGCCTAACCATTGTAGAGTTCCAGCAGACTGCCCCCCACCGATGTGCAGCCACCCACTTACAGCCTCCCTTGAC
>NW_016822083.1:0-1251 GCF_001698545.2 Rhinopithecus bieti | reverse complement strand
CTGCACTCCAGTCCGGGCGACAGAGCGAGACTCCGCCTCAAAAAAAAATAAAAAGTAAAAAATAAAATAAAATAAAAAAACAACAATTATTTTTAATCTCATTTTATTATGTTTTTATTTTTTTGAGATGGAGTCTCACTCCATCGCCCAGCCTGGAGTTCAGTGGCACAATCTTGGCTTGCTGTGACCTCTGCCTCCCGGATTCTAGGGATTCTCCTGCTTCAGCCTCCCGAGTAGCGGGGGAACTACAGGTGTGCACCACCACATCCAGCTTATTTTTGTACTTTAAGTAGAGACGGGGTTTCACCATGTTGGTCAGGCTGGTCTCGAGCTCCTAAGCTCAAGTGATCTGTCTGCCTCAGCGTCCCAAGGTGCTGGGATTACAGAGGTGAGCCACTGTGCCTGGCCTAAATATTTTTTTGAGACAGATTCTTGATCTGTTGCCCAGACTGGAGTGCAGCGGCGCCATCTTGGCTCACTGCAACCTCCGCCTCCTGAGTAGCTGGGTTCAAGTGATTCTTGTGCCTCAGCCTCCTGAGTAGCTGGGATTATAGACATGCATCATTACACCCAGTAATTTTTGTATTTTTGGTACAGACGCGGTTTTGTCGTGTTGGCCAGGCTGGTCTTGAAGTCCTAGCCTCATGTGATCTGTCCGCCTCGCATCTCAAACTGCTGGGCTTACAGGCATAAGCCACTGGGCTGGGCCAAGAACTTTTTTAACTCAACAACAAAGAGATAGCCAGGGCTGGGCAGAGGCTCATGCCTGTAATCCCAGCACTTTGGGAGGCCAAGATGGGAGGATAACTTGAGGCCAGGAGTTCAGCGTCAGCCTGGGCAACATAGCAAGATCCCATATCTAAAAAATAAAATAAAATTAGCTGAGCATGGTGGTGCATGCCTGAGATCCCAGCTACACAGGAGGCTGAGATGTAAGGATTGCTTGAGCCTGGGAGCTCAAGGCTGCAGTGAGCTATGATTCTGCCTGTGAACAGCCACTGCACTCCAGCCTGGGCAACATAGCAGGACTCCATCTCTTTAAAAAACCAAAAACATGCCGGGCGCGGTGGCTCAAGCCTGTAATCCCAGCACTTTGGGAGGCTGAGACAGGTGGATCACGAGGTCACGAGATCGAGACCATCCTGGCTAACACGGTGAAACCCTGTCTCTACTAAAAAATACAAAAAACTAGCCAGGCGAGGTGGCCTGTAGTCCCAGCTACTCGGGAGGCTGAGGCAGGAGAATGGCGTG
>NW_016822082.1:0-1396 GCF_001698545.2 Rhinopithecus bieti | reverse complement strand
AATTTGTAAAGAACAGAAATGTATTTCTCACAGTGCTGGAGGATGGGAAGTCTAAGATCAAGGAGCTGGCACTTGTTGACTAGGGCTTTCTTGCTGTGTTCTCACATACAGAAGGCAAGCTAGCAGGATGCTCCCTGAAGCCTCTTTTATTAAGGGCCTTCACTCCAGTCCTGAGAGAATCCCTCATGGCCTAGTGATCTCTTAAAGGGCCCACCTCTTAATGCTGTCACATTGGCAACACTTGAATTTGAGGGGACACATTCAAGCCATAGCAAACTGAACATTTCTCCCATGCCAAATAGCACCATGTTCTTTGTCAGAAGGTGTTGGTAGAGGGGCACTGCAGAATAAAGGGGCTTCTCTTGCTTCTAAGATGATATTGTGACAGTTAATTTTATGTGTCAACTTGGCTGGGCCACAGGGTGCCTAGCTACTGGGTCATACTTTTTTTTAAGAGATTTAACTTCTGCTCTGATTTTCCAATTATAAGGTCAAACATTATGCTAGGTGTTTCTGTGAGGGTGTTTTACATGAGATTGACATTTAAATCAGTGAACTTTGAGTAATGCAGACTGCCCTCCTCAATGTTAGTGGGCTTGATTCAGTCAGGTGGAGGTCTGAAGAGAAAAAATGACTGTCCTCTTCCAAGAACAAGAGAATCCTCCAACAGATACCTTTGGACTGGACCTGCACTATCAGCTTTCCTGGGTCTCCAGCCTCTTGCCTCACACTCCAGCTTTTGGACTTGTTGGACTTAATAATAATCACACAAGCCAATCCTTTTAAGGGAGTTTGTCTGGAGAGTCTTGACAAACACAAACATGTACTGAGAGTTCCTGTCCAAGTTTTGCTCACACCCTGGCAAGAGGCTTCTGGCTTACCAGTAGAGGGTGTGAGGTTCTTTGCTTCTAAGACCCGATCCACCAGCTGTACACCAGCTCTGGCTCAAGGCAAGACAGGGAATTTCCCCAACACTGAGGAGGCTATAGCCACTCTCTCTCCATTAGGCCTGACTTCACCATGGGTAAGGGGAGCCCCTTTCAAGGGTATTCTTAACTTGGGTACTCTCAGTCCTAGAACATTGTAGCTCTTTCATCCCTCTTAAAAGCTGATACCATTATCAGTTATTTTTTCATATTAAAATTATCCCTGTTCAAGTTAATGGTATGGTTTCTGTCTCCTGACTAGGTATCAGGATACAGTATTTACTGTCATATTTCTACTACTTTATGTTTAAAGTTTTTCATAATATTTAAACTGAATTTTTGATCATTAAATACTTACATAGAACAGGACAAAGGATGATTTTCCTTTGTCTACTTATTGTAAGGAAGTGTCCAAGATTTACCACTACGTCATGATTACAGGTGGTCACCAACTTATGATGGTTTTAGGA
>NW_016822081.1:0-1414 GCF_001698545.2 Rhinopithecus bieti | reverse complement strand
GTGGTAGCTTTACGGGAATAGCATTGAATTTAAAATTACTTTAGGCAATATGGCCATTTTGTGATATTGATTCTTCCTATCCATGAGCATGGAATGTTTTTCCATTTCCCTGTGTCCTTTCTTATATCCTTGAGTGGTGATTTGTAGTTCTCCTTGAAGAGGTCCTTCACATCCCTTGTAAGTTGTATTCCTAGGTATTTTATTCTCTTCATAGTGATTGTGAATGGGAGTTCACTCGTGATTTGTCTCTCTGTTTGTCTATTATTGGTGTATAGGAATGCTTGTAATTTTTGCACATTAATTTTGTATCCTGAGACTCTTCTTGCTAAAGGTGCTTTATCAGCTTAAGGAGTTTTGGGGCTGAGACGATGGGGTTTTCTAAATACACAATCATATCATCTGCAAACAGAGATAATTTGACTTCCTCTCTTCCTATTTGAACGTGCTTTATTTTTTATCTTGCTGATTGCCCTGCCAGAACTTCCAACACTATGTTGAATAGGAGTGATGAGAGAGGGCCAGCTTTGTCTTTGGCCGGTTTTCAAAGGGAATGCTTCCAGCTTTTGCCCATTCGGTATGATATTGTCTGTGGATTTGTCATAAATAGCTCTTATAATTTTGAGATATGTTCCATCAATACCTGGTTTACTGAAAGTTTGTAGAATGAAGACGTGGTGAATTTTATCGAAGGCCTTTTCTGCATCTATTGAGATAATCATCTGGTTTTTATCATTGGTTCTGTTTATGTGATGGATTACATTTATTGATTTGTGTATGTTGAGCCAGCCTTTTATTTCAGGGACGAAGCCAACTTGATCATGGTGGATAAGCTTTTTACTGTGCTGCTGGATTTGGCTTGCCAGTATTTTATTGAGGATTTTCGCAATAAAATGACGCTGGGGATATTGGCTTGAAATTTTCTTTTCTTTGTTGTGTCTCTGCCAGGTTTTGGTATCAGGATGATGCTGGCCTCATAAAATGAGTTAGGGAGGAGTTCCTCTTTTTTCGGTGTTTGGAATAGTTTCTGCAGGAGTGATACCAACTCCTCTTTGTACCTCTAGTAGAATTCAGCTGTGAATCCGTCTGGTCCTGGGCTTTTATTAGTTGGTAGGCTATTAATTACTGCCTTAATTTCAGAACTTGTTATTGGTTTCTTCAGGGATTCGACGTCTTCCTGGTTTAGTCTTGGGAATGTGTCCAGGAATGTATCCGTTTCTTCTAGATTTTTGTAGAGGTGTTTATAGTATTCTCTGATGGTAGTTTATATTTCTGTGGGATCAGTGATGATCTCAGTGATTATCATTTTTTATTGTGTCTATTTGATTATTCTCTGTTTTCTTCATTAGTCTGGCTAGCAATCTATCTATTTAGTTAATATTTCCCAAAAAACCAGCTCCTGGATTCATTGATTTTT
>NW_016822080.1:0-285 GCF_001698545.2 Rhinopithecus bieti | reverse complement strand
CAGTGAGGAAGCTGTGGGGCGGTGAGGACGCTGTGGGGCGGTGAGGGCGCTGTGGGGACGGTGAGGGGGCTGTGGGGCGGTGAGGGCGCTGTGAACAGTGAGGAAGCTGTGGGGCGGTGAGGACGCTGTGAACAGTGAGGGCGCTGTGGGGGCGGTGAGGACGCTGTGGGGGCGGTGAGGGCGCTGTGGGGGCGGTGAGGGCGCTGTGGGGACGGTGAGGACGCTGTGAACAGTGAGGAAGCTGTGGGGACGGTGAGGGCGCTGTGGGGGCGGTGAGGGCGCTGT
>NW_016822079.1:0-234 GCF_001698545.2 Rhinopithecus bieti | reverse complement strand
AAGTCAACAGACCTGTGAAAAGGCACACAAGAAATCAGAAACACAGATAGTATACAAGGAGGGCATGATGGTTTTTATGAGAATGACAATCTTCCTCAAAGACTTCAGATGCTTGTAGTTGAATAAACAGAAATCTAGTCACTTATCTTGAAGATGAAGTTATTAGTCTAAACACAATCTAATTATCTCAAAGATCTGTGCATTCAACCTTCTTTTTTATAGCTGAATCAAGCT
>NW_016822078.1:0-855 GCF_001698545.2 Rhinopithecus bieti | reverse complement strand
TTCCAGGAATCTACAATTACGTATCTAAAATATGTCTTCTTTGTACTTTTTCATATAACTCTGAGTGTTAAATTTAAAATTTTCTTTTTATTCTGAAACTCAGATCATTGACTTAGTGTAGTAATGAGTCTGATGAGTCTGTTTTGTCCCTAGCAATATTGCACATAATTATGTTCTTTCTTTCTCTCTCTCTCTCTTTCTTTTTTTTTTTTTTTTTTTTTTTCTGATGGAGTTTCACTCTTTCTCCCAGGCTGGAGTGAAGTGGTGCTATCTCAGCTCACCACAATCTCCGCCTCCTGGGTTCAAGCAATGCTCCTGCCTGAGCCTCCTGAGTAGCTGGGATTATAGGCGCCCGCCATCTTGCCCGGTTAATTTTTGTATTTTTAGTAGAGACAGGGTTTCCTTATGTTGGCTAGGCTGGTCTCGAACTCCTGGCCTCAGGCAATCCACCCGTCTCAGCCTCCTAAAGTATTAGGATTACAGGCATGAGCCACCATGGCGATTATATTCTGGAATGTCATTTTTTTTTTTAGCTCTATTTCATTCTCTCCTCACATTAAGAAGGGCAACATTCAGTTTTGTGTTATGAACTCAGTTGCCATTTCCAAGTGTCAAAGCAGACAGGATGGCAGCCTTGGCCAAAAGACACTGTCCTTCGAGATGAGTAAGTGCCAACTTCACCTCCACAGTTTCTGTATGAATGCTCTGTTCATTCTGAAAGGTGTTTTTTTTTTTTTTTTTTTTTTTTTTTTTTTTGCTCTGTTTAGTGAGCAACCTCCATCTCTCTGTAAGAAAACTATTTCTATGATTAAAGTATGTGTGCTTGATGCCAAAACTACCAACCAAAAGGTAAAA
>NW_016822077.1:0-476 GCF_001698545.2 Rhinopithecus bieti | reverse complement strand
CGCCCGGGTCCCCTCCTCCGCCACGCGCGCGCTCACACACACACACACACACACACACACGCCAGCGAGCTGCTGGCCGCTCAATGGACCGATTTCCCCGGTTTCCCTGAACCCAGCCCAGCCCGGGATGAGAAATTGCAAAATGGCCCGGGTCGCCAGTGTGCTGGGGCTGGTCATGCTCAGCGTCGCCCTGCTGATTTTATCGCTCATCAGCTACGTGTCCCTGAAAAAGGAGAACATCTTCACCACTCCCAAGTACGCCAGCCCGGGGGCGCCCCGAATGTACATGTTCCACGCGGGATTCCGGTGAGTGCGGGCCTCTGTGTTAGCGCCCTCGGGAATTTGGTTGCTGGGGTGTTTGGGGAAGGGGAGACGTGGGGGAGGGGTGTTTTGGCTTCTCCAAGACTCTTTGGGCCAGATAACTGCGCGGTCTTTCCACTCCTCTCTCTAATTCTCCCTTCCCCCTCTCTGTTTTT
>NW_016822076.1:0-231 GCF_001698545.2 Rhinopithecus bieti | reverse complement strand
GACAAAGGAAATATCCTCAGATAAAACCAGAAAGAGGCTTTCTGAGAAACTGCTTTGTGATTTATGAATTCATCTCACAGAGATACATCAATCTTTCCTGAAGCCGTTGGCTAACACTGTTTTTGTGGAATTTGAGAACTGATATTTTAGATTGCTTTGAAACCTATGGTGACAAAGGAAGTATCCTCAGATAAAACTAGAAAGAGGCTTTCTGAGAAATTGCTTTGTAAC
>NW_016822075.1:0-853 GCF_001698545.2 Rhinopithecus bieti | reverse complement strand
AGTCTCGCTTCACGCCATGGCTTCACGCCATTCTCCTGCCTCAGCCTCCCTAGAAGCTGGGACTACAGGCGCCTGCCACCTCGCCTAGCTAATTTTTTTGTATTTTTAGTAGAGAGGGGGTTTCACCGTGTTAGCCAGGATGGTCAGGATGGTGACCTCGTGATCCACCCGCCTCCACCTCCCAAAGTTCTAGGATTACAGGCTGAGCCACCGACCACATGGAGCCCGGCGGAGATATTTAACCTTTTATCTGTAGTTCTCAGGAACGAAAGGAAAGGCAGCTTCTTGCATGAATCAGCTTTCAGCTTAATATTTTTCTTTCGGCAGAGTGGTTTGAGTTCCCACGTTTTATTTTCCTTTCACTGCTTTCAGGGAGCAAAAGAGAAAACCTACACGACTATCTTAATGCAGAAAAATATTTGATTACATTTCATAGCTATTCAGGGTAAAAATTCTCAGCAGATGAGGAATAGAATTTCCCTTAATAAAACAAAGGTTATGTGTGACAGCCTGGCTGCAGTCATCATATTTAATGGTGAAGTATGGTCACACTAAGATCAGGAACAAGCATTAATGTTGATTCTCATCACTCTTTAGCATTATCCTAGAATATCTAGCTAATCTGTTAAGGTATTAAAAAGGAATAAAAGGCATAAACGTTGAAGTAGAACAAGAAAAACTTTTTATTCAGGGAAGATGTGAGTGTGTACATGGAAGAATCTGTAGTTAAACAACTAGATACTAGCAACACACAGTTTAGGAACTTCAGAAAATAACGTCAGTATTTTTAAAGAGCACTTGTATTTCTGTAACCTAGCAGCAGTTAAAAAATGAAATACGGCCGGGCGCGGTG
>NW_016822074.1:0-1884 GCF_001698545.2 Rhinopithecus bieti | reverse complement strand
CTTTCTTTCTTTTTTTTTTTTTTTTTTTTTTTTTTTTTGAGACGGTCTCACTCTGCCACCCAGGCTGGAGTGCAGTGGCTGGATCTCAGCTCACTGCAAGCTCCGCCTCCGCCATTCTCCTGCCTCAGCCTCCCGCGTAGCTGGGACTATAGGCGCCCGCCACCTCGCCTGGCTAGTTTTTTTGTATTTTTTTAGTAAAGGCGGGGTTTCACCGTGTTAGCCAGGATGGTCTCGATCTCCTGACCTCGTGATCCGCCCGCCTCGGCCTCCCAAAGTGCTGGGATTACAGGCTTGAGCCACCGCGCCCGGCACTTCCAGAATTTCTTGAATCCTTTGATAGATTTTTTCATCAGCTATTGTCTATCGAAATATTTTTTTACCTTACCTTCTCACTCATCTTCAACTGAATTTAAGTTGCATGTAGTCAAGCTTTTTTTTTTCCATGTCATTTAGTCTTTACATAGTTTTCATTATTTTGATTTCTTTGCTTCAGTTTGTATATTTTCTATTTTCTTGATGTCCATTTAACTAAACCTGTCTTTATGTCTAATCTATTTTTAAAACCATCCATTAAAGATGTATAGAAGCAATAAGGATTAACATTCCAGCAAGAGGAAACCTCAGAGAGATGAACTACGACTGGAGATTTATACCTTCTTAGGGGCAAATGCATTCTCACTTTGAACTAGAGGCTGAGAATTCCTGCTTGACCTTGTGCCAAAGTTGCCACAGCAGAAGAAAGCAGAGTCTATTGTCAATTTGTTTTCCATTATAACCAATTCATAGAACTGTAGAACGTATCCCTTTTGACCCTTAGGGTCTTTTGCAATTAGAAACAATTTAATAATTTGTGAGAATCAATACTCCGCTTAGTTCTTGGTGGCCGGGAAAAAGTGGAGTATGTTATACATATAAAAGTAAAATATCCTCAAAACGTAAAAAAAAGTTAATCCCACATTACATTTATATCTCCCTTTCTAAGGTATAAAAGTAAAATCCATGAATCATATTCTTCAACTATTCTGTTTACATAGTAGGCTGTTCTCCTGTTATTGTCAGACATGTTGAAAAAGCACAAACAGAACTTAAAAATCTCCCATATGAAAATTGCAGAGTCTCGGGAGGCGGAGCTTGCAGTGAGCGGAGATCGCGCCACTGCACTCCAGCCTGGACGACAGAGCGATACTCTGGTGTCTCCCGCGCCTCCCCAAAAAAGAAAATTGCAATTGTAGAAATGAATTTTGGACACATAAAGTATTGCAAGGATCAAATACTTGAAGACAGTCTCTAAACTAAGACAATCCTTAGAGATAAGTACAAGTATTGTACTTGTAAGTACAAGTATATATACAAGTATATAAGTAAATACTTATAAGTATTGGTCTGCCTTAAAACAAAAACAGGAAAGCAAGTTGAATAGGACTATTTATCTATAAGGTGCCTTCACAGATGCTGTCTATGTGGCTTTGAAATTTGGTAAGACTCACCTGTATCATTATGAAAGCAGTAAACCTGAAATATATTCCAGCCAAGTAATGTAGAATGGAACAAAATATAAAAATCTAATAAAATGGAGAGACATTTTTATTCAGTAACATCCATAAAGATGTTCCTTTTGGACTAAAAGATACATGAAATATTAGTTGAATGTATTTTTAATTTCTCAGTATTTATATTGCATTATCTAATTAGATGGGTGATGTGCTGCTGCATATATAAATTTCAATATATATGAGATAACTGAGATTATTTTTTAGGATTTACAATTCTGGGATGCAGTAACTTCCTGATATCCTTCGGAAAAGCTATATTTTAATTAATCATTTGTTTTCTCAGATAACTCAATGCTGAGAAAGAATCAGAGGTGGTTAGTCGCAACTGAAA
>NW_016822073.1:0-452 GCF_001698545.2 Rhinopithecus bieti | reverse complement strand
GGTTCTCAACCAGATGCATTGTGTGGGTGATAATTTGTGAAGTGCAAAGTTTTCTGAAAACACAGTGTCTCACTGGAACCCTAATGGGTCTGTTGCTCAAAGTACACGGCAAGTTAATATGCCAACATACCAGGTTGCAGCAGAGAAAGAGGCTTAATTGTAGGGCTGCCCAACAAGGAGACAGGAGGAAACCTCAAATAAATCTGTCTCCCCGAGGAGTGTGGAGGTTTTTAAGGGTTTTGGAGTGGGCTAAAGGGTGAAGACCATTGAGTGGTAGAAGAGCCTAAGGTGAAGTGATTGGGACAGGGCGACAAAGAAGCTGTATTCTCATGCTGATTCCGTTCCTCTGTGGGGGTCTTCAAACTGGTTTGTGTCAACTGTTTTGCTGGAATTTGGGATCTGAAAAACGTCTTAAGCAATTCTTAAACAAAAGCCTTATGATTCCAAAGCCT
>NW_016822072.1:0-534 GCF_001698545.2 Rhinopithecus bieti | reverse complement strand
GAAATCTCATCTGTAGGAACAATGGGGATGTCAATGGTTGAGTATCTAGTGCAATGTGACTTTCAGTTACAAGGAAGTGGGTCAACGTGCAGCCCGATTAATGCTAAATTGTAACTATATTTCTGTACAGAATGCTTGTTAACCCTGTGAGGATTACTTCCTCACCATTGGTTCATCATTTCAAACTTAGTCATTTAAAAGACTCCTGGAATTATTTAAGGTGCATTTCGCACCAACACAATTGGCAATTATTCAGAGATAAATATCTGTTCAAAGGAATCAATTATTTTGTGAGGGCAATACTAATTACATTACGCAACCAAATGATCTGTTTCTATACCAGCATGTTGCTGACTTTTAGATGACATATTATGGGATAACTTTGTAACTGG
Source organism: Rhinopithecus bieti (assembly GCF_001698545.2). NCBI lineage: Eukaryota > Metazoa > Chordata > Mammalia > Primates > Cercopithecidae > Rhinopithecus > Rhinopithecus bieti. The sequence goes on along the minus strand of NW_016822072.1, from coordinate 142 downwards.
AGTTGGTGAATTTCTCCAAAGTCATGTCTTGGGGGAAGAAAATGAATTGTTTATAACTGTCCAGGAAAATGAACCCAAACTAGCAAAACTATTTTACAACATGGCTCAACATTTAAGAAACATCATCTTTGTTTTTTAAACC
>NW_016822071.1:0-1299 GCF_001698545.2 Rhinopithecus bieti | reverse complement strand
AACAAAGCTAATACTGTTCTGTTTTGTATTCATGCACCTCATTTGCTTTTCCCAAGTAAACTATTAGGTTGGTGCAAAAGTAATTGCGGTTTTTGCCTTACTTTCAATGGCAAAAATTGCAGTTACTTTTGCACCAGCCGAATAGCTTAGATTTGGTTTTGGCAACGATAGAAAGAAATAAATTGCATTTCAGCCTCAGCCTGGATTTCCTTTTGTGAATCCCCACTCTTAAGCACCCAAAGGTCTTATACTCTCCATTGAATATTCAATGTCTTCCTATAACAGACTTTAAAAGGGTGGTTATTTTTTCCCTATCCCAATAGCAATCAATTAAAATAGCTAAATGTAACTTCCAATCTGTCTTTACAAACATAATACAAAGAATAAAATTTCTATACTTTTCTAGCTAATATTTAGTTATTCTAGACACTCAATTTAATACTAGAATTTCATTAGTCAGAATTTTTCTTTGTGAGTCAAAATCCTGATGTAAAGTTCTACCCTAGCTCTGTCCCAAAGTTGGGAACTTCCAGGTTTCTTGGCGTCAAGCTCTAGTTGGGAGTTTTCGTCCCTCTTGGGTCCCAGCAGACCCAGGGCCGGGGGGACACAGGCTTTGTTACCAGACACAGCTGGGCTTGAATTCTGGCACAACCAGTTACTGTCTCTGAGCTTTGATTTTCTCATTTGCAAAAAGATGTTCATAACACCTACTTCACAGGCATTTTATATGTATTAAGTAAAATAACAAACATGAAAAGTTTAGCAGGGTGCCTGGCAGTCGGTAATTGAGATGGTCTTCACCATCAGCAATTTCACATTCTCTTCATTTTCCCAATCATCACTATTCTTAAAATTCATCCAAGACCAGGCCATGTTTTTCCTTTAAGTTTCTTATCACCAGGGGAAGGATGGCCCTGTGGGAAGGTGATGAGATGTGAATTACATCCCGGCCGCCAGTCCTGGTTCTGCCACCTTGGGCAGTTTGCTTGACTGCTGTAAGCCCCATTGCTCGGTCTATAAAGTGGGGCAACAGCTATCTTCACCTGCAGCTGCCGAGAGGGCCCATGTGGCAATGTGCAGCATGTGTCTAGGTTTACTAAAGATTGGTTTCTCAAGCCGGGTGCGGTGGTTCACGCCTGTAATCCCAGCACTTTGGGAGGCCGAGGGGGGTGGATCACGAGGTCAGGAGTTCGGGACCAACCTGGCTAACATAGTGAAACCCCATTTCTACTAAAAATACAAAAATTAGCCAGATGTGGTGGCGTGAGTCTGTAGTCCCAGCTACTCAGGAGGCTGAGG
>NW_016822070.1:0-730 GCF_001698545.2 Rhinopithecus bieti | reverse complement strand
GTGTATCTTCATCCTAGAGAATTTATTCTTTATAATATGATATTTTATGATTATATATGTAACATTTACTGATTATATATGTAACAAATTGTATATATTACTAATATGTTATATATGTATCAGTTATATATATACAGATAAAAAACACATCTTTATTTTACAGGGAATTCTTTCTAATCAAATCCACAAGAAAAGAACTCTAAAAGTGAGCAAAGTACTTTTTTGCAGATCCACAAGTTACTTATGTACATAGGAAAAAATCCTTAGTGTTTCTCATAAGAGAATTTAAGTTGAAAGAGGAATGAGACTGTTTTCTATCCACAGTGTGTGTGAGAATAAAGAGCAGTGGTACTTACACTGCTGCTTGAAGTTTAAGTTGCTGATGACTTTTCAAGTGGATAATTTGGAGATAATTACCACATTTTAAAAATGTATATGCCTTTTACCCATCAATTCCATTGTATTAAAATACCTTTAGAAAATAGAGATACATGCACTTTGTTTTTCTCAGCGTTTATGTTAAGAACCCATAGAATGGATATGTGGCCATTGAAGGTGGCAGTAGGTCGAGAAGTATGTTGATGTGTGAAGATGTATTTTGTTATAGCCAGTGAGGAAAAAAAAATCAGTTTGCTTGCACATACACACAAACATACTATGGTCTTGTGTTAGCCAAAATTATGTACAAAATAGGATAAAATTTGTAACTTCTGAGCATTAGTATTATTTT
>NW_016822069.1:10828-14243 GCF_001698545.2 Rhinopithecus bieti | reverse complement strand
TGGAGTGCAGTGGCATGATCTCGGCTTACTACAATCCCTGACTTCTGGGTTCAAGTGACTCTCGTGCCTCAGCCTCCCGAGTAGCTGGGATTATAGGCGAGCACCACCACACCTGGCTAATTTGTATATTTTTAGTAGAGATGGGGTTTCACCATGTTGGCCAGGCTGGTCTTGAGCTCCTGACCTCAGGTGATCCACCTGCCTCAGCCTCGGCCTCCCAAAGTGCTGGGATCACAGATGTGAGCCACTTTGCCCAGCCACCACTGTACTTTTTGATGTATATCATTCCAGTCCTTTTTTTCAATGCATACACATTTTTACAAAATTGGAATAATCTTGTACCATATGTTCTACAACATATTTGTAATGGCTGTGTATTATTCCATTATTTGGATGTAGCATGCTTTATTTAGCCAATTATCAATGGATGTCAAACTTTATTACTATTACTATTATTATTATTATTATTGAAGAGTCTTGCACTATTGCCCAGGCTGGAGTGCAGTGGTGCAATCTCGGCTCACTGCAACCTCTGCCTCCCGGGTTCACTTGATTCTCCTGCCTCAGCCTCCCTAGTAGCTGAGATTATAGGTGCACAAAACCATGCCTGGCTAATTTCTTTTGTATTTTTTATTTTTTATTTTTTTATTTTTTATTATACTTTAAGTTCTAGGGTACATGTGCATAACGTGCAGGTTTGTTACATATGTATACTTGTGCCAGGTTGGTGTGCTGCACCCATCAACTCGTCAGCACCCATCAATTCGTCATTTATATCAGGTATAACTCCCAATGCAATCCCTTCCCCCTCGCCCCTCCCCATGATAGGCCCCGATGTGTGATGTTCGTATTTTTAGTAGAGAAGGGTTTCACTCTGTTGGCCAGGCTGGTCTCAAACTCCTGACCTTGTGATCTGCCCACCTCGGCCTCCCAAAGTGCTGAGATTACAGGCATGAGGCACCGTGCCCAGCCCAGACTTTATTTATTTATTTATTTATTTATTTATTTATTTATTTATTTGAGACGGAGTCTAGCTCTGTCGCCCAGGCTGGAGTGCAGTGGTGTAGTCTCGGCTCACTGCAAGCTCTGCCTCCCGGGTTCACGCCATTCTCCTGCCTCAGCCTCCTAAGTAGCTTGGACTACAGGCGCCTGCCACCACGCCTGGCTAATTTTCATATTTTAGTAGAGACAGGGTTTCACTGTGTTAGCCAGTATGGTCTCGATCTCCTGACCTCATGATCCACCTGCTTCAGCCTCGCAAAGTGCTGGGACTACAGGCATGAGCCACTGCACCCGGCCTCAAACTTTATTTTTTCACAACAGGCAAACTCACATATAATTTGATCAAACAAATGGAGGTATAATATTTTCTGAATTCAAGGATTTCCATGGACATCAACAGGGACTCTGTAGAACCCCAAGTAAACATCTGAATGGTTAACTCTGAAAGAAGCATTATGCTGCAGACTCTTTAGTGGTCATTTGATTAGGGTGAGGTTCACTCTGTAGAACCAACTCTAGAACCACATGGATTCTGTTGTGTCTTTTGTTTGTTTGCTTGTTTTTTTGTTTGTTGTTGTTGTGGTTGTTTTGTGTTTTGAGACAGGGTCTCACTTCATCCTCTGTCACCTAGGCTGGAGTGCACTGGCATGATCTCAGCTCACTGCAACCTCCGCCTCCCGGGTTCAAGCGATTCTCCTACCTCAGCCTCCCAGATAGCTGGGACTACAGGCACATGCCACCATGCCCCGCAAATTTTTGCATTTTTAGTAGAGATGGTGTTTCACCATGTTGGTCAGGCTGGTTTCAAACACCTGACCTCAAGTGATCCGCCAGCCTCAGCTTCCCAGAGTGCTGGGATTACAGGCATGAGCCACCACACCTGGCCCTGTTTGTTTTTGAGACAGGATCTCACTCTGTCACCCAGACTGGAGTGCAGTGGCATGATCATGTCTGACTTCAGCCTTGACCTCCCATGCTCAAGCCATCCTCTCACCTCAGCCTCCTAAGTGGTTGGGAGGACAGGTACATGTCACCATTCCAAGCTAATTTTTGTTTTTTATTTTGTAGAGATAGAGTCTCACTATATCCCACCTCGGCCTCCGAAGGATTTGGGATTACAGGTGTGAGCCACTGCTCCTGGCCATGGAATTTTTTTTTTTTTTTTTTTTTTTTTGAGATGAAGTCTTGCTCTGTCACCCAGGCTGGAGTGCACTGGCACCATCTCTGCTCACTGCAACCTCTGCCTCCCAGGTTCAAGCGATTCTCCAGCCTCAGCCTCCTGAATGCCTGGATTACAGGTGTGCACAACTACACCTGAGTAATTTTGTACTTTTGTAGAGACAGTGTTTCACTATGTTGGCCAGGCTGGTCTTGAACTCCTGACCTCAGGTTATCTGCCCACCTTGGCCTCCCAAAGTGCTGGGATTATAGGCGTGAGCCACTGCAACCATCCGTATTCTTGCTCTTATCCTTTTAATTTTTTTTTTTTTTTGAGACAGAATTTCACTCTTGTCGCCCAGGCTAGAGTGCAATGGCACGATTTCGGCTCACCACAACCTCTTCCTCCCAGGTTCAAGCAATTCTCCTGCCTCAGCCTCCCTAGTAGTTGGGATTACAGCCATGTGCCACTATGCCTGGCAAATTTTGTACTTTTAGTAGAGATGGGGTGTCTCTATGTTGGCCAGGCTGGTCTCAATCTTCCGACCTCAGGTGATCCGCCCATCTGGGCCTCCCAAAGTGCTGGAATTACAGGCGTGAGCCACCGTGCCCAGCAACTCTTATGCTCATTGTTAGTGTTTTGTAGCATTCTAAACTACCCAGGGTGGGGGGCAGGCACGGTGGCTCACACCTGTAATCCCTGCTCTTTGGGAGGCTGAGGCGGGTGGATTGCCTGAGCTCAGGAGTTCGAGACAAGCCTGGGCATCATGGTGAAATCCCGTCTCTACTAAAAATACAAAAATTAGTCCTGGTGTGGTTGCTCACACCTGTAATCCCAGCATTTTGGGAGGCTGAGGCAGGCGGATCACAAGGTCAGGAGATTGAGACCATCCTGGCTAACATGTGAAACCCCATCTCTACTAAAAATACAAAGAAATTAGCCAGGCGTGGTGGCAGGTGCCTGTAGTCCCAGCTACTCAGAAGGCTGAGGCAGGAGAATGGTGTGAACCCAGGAGGCAGAGCTTGCAGTAAGCCGAGATTGCCCCCCTGCACTCCAGCCTGAGCAACAGAGCAAGACCCCGTCTCAAAAAAAAAAAAAACAACAAAAAAAACAAAGGTACAAATTGTGCTTGATTTACCATGGTTCAACTTAGAATTTTTCAACTTTACCTTGGTGCAAAAGTGAGAGGCCTTCAATAGAAACTATACCTATATAACCATTTGGTTTCAGTACACTATTCAATAAATTACATAA
>NW_016822069.1:4531-7447 GCF_001698545.2 Rhinopithecus bieti | reverse complement strand
TTTTTTTTTGAGACAGAGTCTCACTCTGTTGCCAGGCTGGAGTGCAGTGGTGCGATCTTGGCTAACTGCAAGCTCTGCCTCCCGGGTTCATGCCATTATCCTGCCTCAGCCTCCCATGTAGCTGGGACTATAGGCGCCTGTCACCACGCCTGGCTAATTTTTTATATTTTTAGTAGAGACAGGGTTTCACCATGTTAGACAGGATGGTCTCGATCTCCTGACCTCGCGATCCACCCACCTCAACCTCCCAAAGTGCTGGGATTACAGGCATGAGCCATTGTGCCTGGCTGACAACATTCTTTTATGCACTCCTTTTTAGTTATCCCCACCTGCCCAGTGCCCTTATTAGGTCAAGGCATTTTAACTAAATTATCTGCTTCCCTGACTATTCCTAGGCTACAGCCACACCTCATTGCCACCCTCCTTTTCCCCAGTTCAAAGCCTCCTTCCATATCTTCCCCTTGTATCTCCCCACCTTAATCCACAAGTATGGAACACCTCTACTCCCTCCTCGGTGACCGATCATGCACCCCTTACCATCCCATTAAAACCTAATCCCTCTTACCCTGCTCAATGCCAATATCCCATCCCACAGCACACTTTAAAAGGATTAAAGCCTGTTATCACTCGCCTGATACAGCATGGTCTTCTAAAGCCTATAAACTCTCCTCACAATTCCCCCATTTTACCTGTCCAAAAACCGAACAAGTCTTACAGGTTAGTTCAGGATCTGCGCCTTGTCAACCAAATTGTCTTGCCTATCCACCCCATGGTTCCAAACCCATATATTCTCCTATCCTCAATACTTCCCTCCACAACCCTTCTACAACCCATTATCCTGTTCTAGATCTCAAACATGATTTACTATTCCTTTGCACCCTTCATCCCAGCCTCTCTTCGCTTTCACTTGGACTGATCCTGACACCCATCAGTCTTGGCAACTTACCTGGACTGTACTGCTGCGAGGCTTCAGAGACAGTCCCCATTACTTCAGTCAAGCTCTTTCTCATAATTTACTTTCTTTCCATCTGTCTGCTTCTCAAAGTATTAAATATTTTGATGATCTTCTACTTTATAGCCCCTCCTACAAATCTTCCCAACAGAACACTCTCCTGCTCCTCCAACATCTGTTCTCAAAAGGACATCGCACATCCCCCTCCAAAACTCAAATTTCTTCCCCATCTGTTACCTACATGGGCATAATTCTTCATGAAAACATGCATGCTCTCCCTGCCGATCATGTCCAGCTGATCTCTCAAACCCCAACCCCTTCTACAAACCAACAATTCCTTTCCTTCCTGGGCATGGTTGGATACTTTCACCTTTGGATACCTGGTTTTGCCATCCTGACTAAGCCATTATGTAAACTCACAAAAGGAAACCTAGCTGACCCTATAGATCCTAAATCCTTTCCCCACTCCTCTTTCCATTCCTTAAAAACAGCCCTAGAAGCTGCTCCCACACTAGCTCTCCCTAACTCATCCCAACCCTTTTTCATTACATACAGCGGAAGTGCAGGGCTGTGTGGTCGGAATTCTTACATAAGAGCCGGGACCACACCCTGTAGCCTTTCTGTCCAAACAACTTGACCTTACCGCTTTACGCTGGCCCCCACATTATTCCTGATACCACACCTGACCCCATGACTGTAACTCTCTGATCCACCTGACATTCACTCCATTTCCCCATATTTCCTTCTTTCCTGTTCCTCACCCTGATCACACTTGGTTTATTGATGTTAGTTCTTCCAGGCCCAATCGTCAATCACCAGCAAAGGCAGGCTATGCTATAGTGTCTTCCACATCTATCATTGAGACTACTGCTCTGCCCCACTCCACTACCTCTCAGCAAGCCAAACTCATTGCCTTAACTCAGGCCCTCACTTTTGCAAAGGGACTATGTGTCAATATTTATACTGACTCTAAATATGTCTTCCATATCCTGCACCACCATGCTGTTATATGGGCTGAAAGAGGTTTCCTCGCTACACAAGGGTCCTCCATCATTAATGTCTCTTTAATAAAAACTCTTCTCAAGGCTGCTTCCAAAGGAAGCTGGAGTCATTCACTGCAAAGGCCATCAAAGGGCCTCAGACCCCATTGCTCAAGGCAACAATTATGGTGATAAGACAGCTAAAGAAGCAGCCAATATACCTACTTCTGTTCCTCACGGCCAGTTTTTCTCCTTCTCATCAGTCACTCCTACTTACTCTCCCACTGACATTTCCACCTATCCATCCCTCCCCACTCAAGGCAAATGGTTCTTGGACCAAGGAAAATATCTCCTTCCAGCCTCACAAGCCCATTCTATTCTGTTGTCATTTTATAACCTCTTCTATGTAGGTTACAAGTTGCTAGCCTGTCTCTTAGAACCTCTCATTTCCTTTCCATCATGCAAATCTATCCTCAAGGAAATCATTTCTCAGTATTCCATCTGCTATTCTACTACTACTCAGGGATTTCTCAGGCCCCTCCCTTCCCTACACATCAAGCTCAGGGATTTTCCCCTGCCCAGGACTGGCAAATTGACTTTACTCACATGCCCTGAGTCAGGAAACTAAAATACCTCTTTGTCTGGGTAGACACTTTCACTGGATGGGTAGAGGCCTTTCAAACAGGGTCTGAGAAGGCCACCCCAGTCATTCTTTCCCTTCTATCAGACATAATTCCTTGGTTTGGCCTTCCCACCTCTATACAGTCCAATAACGGACTGGCCTTTTTTTTTTTTTTAATTCTCCAACTTAAATCTTTTAATTAAAAAGTAAACTTTGGCCGGGTGCAGTGGCTCATGCCTGTAATCCCAGCAGTTTGGGAGGCCGAGGTGGGCAGATCATGAGGTCAGGACCATCCTGGCTAACACAGTGAAACCCCGTCTCTACTAAAAATACAAAAAAAATTAGCCAGGCGTGGTGGCAGA
>NW_016822069.1:0-1116 GCF_001698545.2 Rhinopithecus bieti | reverse complement strand
AAAAAATAAAAATAAAAAATTAGCTGGGCATGGTGGCTCGTGCCTGTAGTTCCAGCTTCTTGGGGGGCTGAGGTAGGAGAGTCACTTAGTCACTTGAACCCGGGAGGCAGAGGTTGCTGTGAGCCGAGATGGCGCCACTGCACTCCAGCCTGGTGACAGAGTGAGACTCCATCTCAAAAAATTAAAAAAAAAATCACCTGAGAAGAGGAAAATATTTATTTTAGAAAAAAGAAATTAAAAAATAGCTCGGGTGCGGTGGTTCATGCCTGTAATCCCAGCACGCTGGGAGGCCAAGGCGGGCGGATCACGAGGTCAGGATTTCGAGACCAGCCTGACCAACATGGTGAAACCCCATCTCTACTGAAAATACAAAAATTAGCCAGTCGTGGTGGCCCGCGCCTGTAATCCCAGCTACTCAGGAGGCTGAGGCAGGAGAATCGCTTGAACCTGGGACTGTAATCCCAGCTACTCAGGAGGCTGAGGCAGAAGAATCACTTGAACCCGGGAGCCAGAGGTTGCAGTGAGCCAAGATCGCACCATTGCACTCCAGCCTGGGCGACAGCGAGACTCCATCTCAAAAAAAAAGAAAAAGAAATTAAAAAATAATTATGAATACAATTCAGTGGATTTTAGTATCTTCACAGATACGTGTATACAATTCAGTGGATTTTAGTATATTCGCAGATATGTGTAACCATTACCAGTCAATGCTACATTTTCATTACCTCAGAAAGAAGTCCTATACCCTTTAGCTGTCACCCCCATTTCCCCACCCTCCCAGCCTTTTTCTTTTCTTGTTTTTTTTTTTTTTTTTTTTTTTTCATTTGTTTTGCCAATTGGGAAGTCTCTCGAGCCAGAGTAGGCTCAGATACTTGTTTTTATTTATTTTTTAAATTTTGTGTATTTATTTATTTTCCTCCCAGCCTTAAATAACCACCATGCTACTTTCTATCTCCATAGATTTACTTATTTGGGACATTTCATACAAACGGAATCATATAATATGTGGTCTTTTGTGGTTGCCTTTGTTCAAGTAGCATATTTTCAAGGTTCATCCACATTGTAGAATGTACCATTAGTTCATTCATTTTGCGGCTGAATTATATTCCATTGTAT
>NW_016822068.1:0-854 GCF_001698545.2 Rhinopithecus bieti | reverse complement strand
CTTCAGTCATCAGTTTGCTAACACAGTTTTCTTGTAATCTGCAGCAGGATACATCTCCGCCCAAAGAAGCTTATGGTGTCAAAGGAAATATCATGAGATAAAACAAGAAAGAAGCTTTCTTAGAAACTTCTCTGAGATGTGTGAATTCATCTCCCAGAGTTACAGTTACATTTCAAGGAGCAGTTGATTAACCCTGTCTTTGAAGAAACTGAAAGGGCTACTTTGTCTGGCATTGAGGCCTACGCTGATAAAGGAAATATCCTCAATGAAAAACGTGAAAGAAGCTTTGTGAGAAACTTCTTTGTGATATGTGAATTCATCTCAAAGTGTTACAACTTAGTCTTCATGAAGCAGTTTGCTGACAGTGTTTTCGTGGAATCTGCAAAGTGATATTTGGGAGCACATGGAAGCCTATGGTGGAAACGGACATATCCTCAGATAATAGCTAGAAAGAAGCTTTCTGAGAGACTGCTTTCTGATGTGTGAATTCATCGTAGAGAGCTTCACGTTTCCCTTCTGGTAGCAGTTTGCTAACACTCTTTTCATGGATTCTGGAAAGTGATATTTGGGAGCTCACTGTGGCCTATGGTGAAAAGGAAATATCCTCAGACAAAAACTGGAAGGAAGCGTTCTGAGAAACTGCATTGCCATGTGTGAATGCAACTCACAGAGTTACACTTTTCTTTTCAGTCATCAGTTTGCTAACACAGTTTTCTGAAAATCTACCATGGGATACTTCTTAGGGCTATGCAGCTTGTGGTGAGAAAGGAAATATCCTCAGATGGAAACGGGAAAGAAGCTTTCTGAGAGATTGCTTTCTGATCTGTAACTTCATCTCACAGAGTTACACTACT
>NW_016822067.1:0-855 GCF_001698545.2 Rhinopithecus bieti | reverse complement strand
CGCCCGTCTCGGCCTCCCAAAGTGCTGGGATTACAGGCTTGAGCCACCGCGCCCGGCCTGGTACAATTATTTTAAAAAGTTAACGTGTTTGTGTATATGCACACAAACACGTATGGCCAGCCCCCGTGGAGTAGTTGCAGATTAAGCATGTTGTCAGCCTTCACTTACCTGAAAAGTATTTCTGCACAATGAATGAATTTGTCCTTTAATCTTTTTTTAATCATGTAATATTTTGGAGAAGCTAAACATTTTTAAAAGTGTGGAGGTAATATGATAGCCTGTCATTTATAAATGATCTCCAGACATTTTAAAAATGGAATTAAATAATTTTTACTGCCTTGTAACCTTTTTTCCCTTATGATATTGATACTATTTTTAATGGTTTCTCCATTATTTGAAGATGAATCAATGTAATGAATCAGTTATTTTGGGAACTTAACCTCTCCACTTTTTAGTATAAGCAATGCTGTGAACATCATACCTTTGATTATTCATGATATATTCTCAACTTCATGGTCAATATATATAGTTTTTAAAACTCGTGATACATTTTGCATTTTCCTTTACAAAGCAAATATGTATAAATAAGCAATAATTTTGCTTTGTTAACAGCATAAGTTATTTTTTCTGAAATGTGTTAGAACTTACTGAATTTATTCCATTTTCATAACAGAAACCAAATTATGCCTAATACAGTAGTTAAGCTCTGCCGTAGTAGTGACACTAGTATGGATATTTTACACAATATGTAATTGCCAGGATTTTGTATACCATAGCAGGTTTTTTTTTTTTTTTTTGAAACTACAGATGTTTTATAAGTTGTCAAGAATCTTTTGATAGTGTCATCATCAGTAT
>NW_016822066.1:201053-203526 GCF_001698545.2 Rhinopithecus bieti | reverse complement strand
GATGACAAGTTTTTGTGGCACAGTCCAAGTTGGGCTGGTGTCTGGAATGAGACTGGGGCCTAATAAAAAGGAGTGTCTATACAGGAGCTCAAATGGGCTGTACCCTGTAGCATTCTGAGGACAGGCCTGAATTCTGAGAAGGGCAAGTGGTAAAAGTATTGTCCAGTCCTTTTTAAGTCGGAGGCTGAGCTTGGTGAGGTGTGTTCTTAAAAGACCGTGTTACCTTTCCTGAAGATTGAGGATGGTAAGGGGTATGAAGTTTCCACTGAACACCCAGAGCCTGAGAAACTGCTTGGGTGATTTGACTAATAAAGCCGGTCTGTTATTGGACTATATAGAGGTGGGAAGGCCAAACCGAGGAATTTTGTCTGCCAGTAGGGAAGAAATGACCGCAGTGGCCTTCTCCAACCCTGTGGAAAAGGCCTCTACCCATCCAGTGAAAGCGTCTACCCAGACCAAGAGGTATTTTAGTTTCCTGACTTGGGGCATGTGAGTAAAGTCAATTTGCCACTCCTGGGCAAATCCTCGAGCTTGATGTGTAGGGAAGGGAGGGGGCCTGAACAATCCCTGAGGAGTAGATTCTACTACTATTACTACTATTACTACTACTATTCTACTACTGCTATTCTAAGCAGATGGAACACTGAGAAGTGATTTCCTTGAGGACAGATTTCCACGATGGAAAGGAAATGAGAGGTTCCAAGAGGTGGGCTAGCGACTTGTAGCCTACATGGAAGAGGTTATGAAATGATGACAGAATAGAATGGGCCTGTGAGGCTGGAAGGAGAATTTTCCTTGGTCCAAGAACCATTTGCCTTGTGTGGGAAGAGATTGATAGGTGGAAGTTTCAGTGGGGAAGCAGGTGGGAGTGACCGATGAAAAGGAGAAAAACTGGCAGCGAGGGACAGAAGTTGGAACTTAGCTGCTTTTCTAGTTATCTTGTTAGCATAAGCATTACCTTGAGCGATGGAATCTAATGCCTTTTGATGGCCCTTGCAGTGAATGACCCTAGCTTTTTTGGAAGTAGAGCAGCTTTAAGAAGAGTTTTTATTAAGGAGGCATTAATTATGGAGGACCTTTGTATAGTGAGGAAATTTTTTTCTGCCCTTATAACAGCATGGTGGTGCAGGATATGGAAGGCATATTTAAAGTCAGTATAAATATTGATGCATAGTCCCTTTGCAAGAGTGAGGGCCTGAGTTAAGGCAATGAGTTTGGCTTGCTGAGAGGTAGTGGAGGGGGGCAGAGCAGTAGCCTGAAGGATAGATGTGGAAGACACTATAGCTTAGCCTGCCTTTGCCGGTGATTGGCAATTAGGCCTGGTGGAACTGCCATCAATAAACCAAGTGTGATCAGGGTGAAGAACAGGAAAGAAGGAAATATGGGGAAATGGAGTGAATGCCAGGTGGATCAGAGAGATACAGTCATCGGGGTCAGATATGGTATCAGGAATAATGTGAGAGGCCAGATTGAAGTCCAGGCCAGGAACAATGGTAACTGTGGAAGACTCAACAAAGAGTGAGTATAGCTGAAGGAGCCAGGGGCAGAAAGTGTATGCATCAAGTGTGAGGAGGAAAATAGATTTTGAAAGTTATGGGAACTATAAAGAGTAGGTGGAGCATAGCTTGCGATTTTGAGGGCCTCTAAAAGTATTAAAGTGGCAGCAATGAGGTGTGGCTATAGCCTAGGAATAGTCAGGGAAGCAGATAATTTAGTTAAAATGTCTCGGCTTAATAAGGGAAGTGGGCAGGTGGGGATAACTAAAAAAGAGTGCATAAAAGAGTGTTGTCCAAGTTGGCAACAGAGTTGGGGAGTTTTAAGGGATTTAGAAGCCTGGCCATCAATACCCACAACAGTTATGGAGGCGAGGGAAACAGGCCCTTGAAAAGAAGGTAAAGTGGAGTGGGTAGCCTCCGTATTGATTAAGAAGAGGACAGACTTACCCTCTGCTATAAGAGTTACCCAAAGTGTCTGTGATGGTCCAGGAGGCTTCCGAGGCAATTAGGCAGTGTCAGTCTTCAGCTGCTAAGCAGAGAAGATCTGGGAAGGAGTCAGTCAGAGAGCCTTGGGCCAGAGTTCCAGGGGATCTGGGAGTGGCTGCCAGGCGAGTTGGACAGTCCAATTGCCAGTGGGGTCCCGCACAGATGGGGCACAGCTTAGCAGGAATCCCGGGCTGTGGGTATTCCTTGGCCCAGTGGCCAGATTTCTGGCACTTGAAGCAAGATCCTGAGGGAGGCGGTCTTGGAGGAATGCCTGGCCGCTGCGGTTCAGGCGTTTTGAAGTTTTTGTGTGCTGGAGATGTGGCTAGGGTTTCTCTCACAGTGGAAGCAAGTAATTGCAACTCAGAAATATGTTGCTACTTGGCTGCCTCTACTCCATTATTGTACACCTTGAAGGCGAGGTTAATTAAGTCCTGTTGTGGGATTTGAGGGCCAGAATCTAATTTTGGAGCTTTTCTAATGTCAGGAGCAAG
>NW_016822066.1:191824-199648 GCF_001698545.2 Rhinopithecus bieti | reverse complement strand
GTAGGTAGTGGAAAATTACAGTCAAAGGGGGTTGTTCTCTTGCGGGCAAGGGCTGGGGTCACAAGGTGCTTAGTGGGGGAGCGACTGAGCCAGGAGAAGGAATTTCACAAGGTAATGTCATCAGTTAAGGCAGGAACCAGCAATTTTCACTTCTTTTGTGATTCTTCAGTTGCTTTAGGTCATCTGGATGTATATATATGCAGGCTTGGGCTCAGAGGCCTGACAACCACCTCATCTCCCTACAGGAGGCCAACAAACAACTTAGAAATGCTAATCAAGAACTCTCTAATCTCCAATCTCTTTTAAAGAAATCCTCAGAATTCCTTACTTCCCCCTTGGCACCTCCCTCTACACCCCTACTCTACACTGACCTATCTGAACTTCCTGGACCAGATCTGTCCCCTGCTTCTACTGCATGTCTAACACTGGCTCAACAGAAGGCAGTTTGGAGTCTGGCTGCAAAGACCCCACCCCCTCATGATTCCCTGACAGCTCCAATGGCAACATCTCATCTGGAAGATGTGGAAAAGGGGGACCCTGCAGGGACATCTCTCATGATCACCCTATTTTGGGAACAACTGCTAACAGGTAGGGGAACCCTGGTGATTGTCTACCAACGCCCTGGTCAAAGGCTGAATTCTGAGGCATAAAGAATTTCCTGACCCCCATAAAGATCCAATTGGGTTTGAGAATTTGAGTTCATTGTCAGAACCTATGACCCAGGTCATTCAGACTTTTATCAGCTAGTCCACATGTTGGTCTCAGAAGCTAAAGCTAAGGAATGGCTGGGAAAAGCACAATGGTCAGACCCCATAGCAGATTTGACTCCTGAAGGCCCAATAGAGCCACAACAACCAGTCCCCCAAAATCCAGAAGACAGGCACAAAGATGTGCAGGAATGAGTAACCACCCTATTAAATATCATTCTTTCAGTGTTCCAAAGGGTTGTGGATTGGAATAAAATCCAACAACGCCATTGGAACCCAAATGAATTAGTTTTAGATTATTTAACACATTTTGATAAAACTTTAAAACAATATTGTGGGATGTCAGCTGATTGCTTTGAAAACAATAAAAATGATACATTATTAAATGCAAATTTCTTAACGGACTAGATGATGATTTAGCCACCCTTTTAAAACGCAAATTGGACCACAGCCAGAACTAGTTAGCTGACCAATTATCCCGCAATATGATAAAACAAGAAAAAACAGAAGATTGCCCAAATTATGCATTTACAGCAAAAGCAATTAACTTCTCAAGCCTCTCAGCCCCAGAAAGATTTCAAGCTCCCTCTGTCTGAGGACTCTTCCCTCCCAGTCTGTTACAACTGTAAATGACCGAGACACCTTAAGAGAGATTGCCTTAGGCTGAAACGAAAGAAAAGGCAGAATGCAACTCAGGAAGACAAGGGGTGCTCCAAGGAAATACGGGGGGTTTCACCTCTCCAAATATTCTACCCTGACAAACCATTGGGAGAGATTAATATAATAATAAACCACGAGTTTACAACTGCCTTAACTGACATAGGTGTGACTATCTCTGATAAATCCTGTAATCACCTAGCCTTGTTTCCACATGAATAGACTCTCCCTTAGCTGAGAAAGCCAGAGGAACTCCATTTGGCTCCTTCATTTACAGGACATCAAGGACTCCTTACCTCACCCTCTTCCTCAAGGGGTTAACTTGTGTAAGCTGACTCTCAACATATCAAAGAGTCCAATTAACTGATAAGGTACTGAAGCAAGCAATGTACAAAGTTCCCAGGATTTTGCTCAAAAGATAACACCATAATGCCTTGAGTTTGTGTCTGGCAGAGTCCCCATATATAACATCTTATAAAAGATTTAGAGCCCCTGCACCTGGAACTGTTTGCTTCTCTGTAACCACTTGTTTTTTTAACTTTTGCATGTTTTTACTTCTGTAGAATTGTTGCAACTGAGCTCCCCCACCCCTTCCTAAACCGAAGTATAAAAGAAAATCGAGCCCCTTCCTTGGGGCCAAGAGAATTTCGAGTCGTTGACTAATAAAGGACTCCTAAATTCGTCTCAAAGTGTGGTGTTTCTCTAACTTGCTCGGGTACAACAATCCCACCTTATTTAGAAACCCCATTCCTCAGAGTAATGAAAGAATTAACATGGTGAGTGTGTCTAATAAAATGGTCTCATGTTTTAAGTCCAAACCCATACCTTAGGGTTAATCGGGTTCCACTACCCTGTCGCAGGCTCTAAGTGTGACACACTCAGTAGGTCCCATATGTTTCTAATATGCGCTGGGGCTCCGGTCAATCTTTTGGGCCGTGATCTCAACATCCATAATGCCCATATCTCTTTTTCATCAAAAGGTGAAACTGTTTTAGAATTGGAGCCAGGAGACCAAAAATACCAAATTTTAAAATGTCCTGATAATGTACAATTTACTACTGGTAATGTTAAAACGTCATCTTGTGACCAGGAAAATAAAATAGAGACAGAGAAGGAAATATTAGGGAAGAAGAAAGAACATTGGAATACAGAGCAGAAAACAGTAAAACTCCTTTTAGCTTCCCCAATCTTCCTGTTAACACCAGAAGCGGAGCACTTGCTCAAGGATGGGTCCTCCCGCTTATAGTCTCAGTCAAATACAGATACAGAGAAAGTATTCTCAGCCATTCCAGTAAAAGTAGTGATAAACCCAAAGAAACCCCTATCCAAACTTAAACACTATCCTCTGCAAAAGGAAGCCATATATAGAATTGCTCCTATCATAGAAGATTATCTGAGAAATGATATATGAATAATATATCATTTGAGAAATAATGATAATCTGAGATTATCATTATTCCCTGCACAATCCCCTGGAACAGCCCTATATTCCCTGTAAAGAAACCAAACGGGAGAGAATGGAAATTTGTGCAGGACTTGAGGGCAATAAACAATATAATAATTCCCAGGCACCCAGTAGTCCCCAACCCACAAACCCTTCTATCACCTATATCCATTACCAGTCAGTATTTCTCAGTTGTGGATCTCTATAGTGCCTTCTTTAGTATTCCTGTAGAACCAGGCAGCCAATATTTGTTTGCCTTTATTTGGAAAGAACAGCAATATACGTGGACTGTAATGCCCCAAAGGTAAACAGAAAGTCCCACTTACTGTTCCCAAATATTAGAAGCTGATTTAGAGGATTAAATATTTACCCAGGGCTCAGCATTCATCTACTCTCCTTTGTTCAGACACACTCTCTTCCTCTCAGGAAGATAGTCTATATTTACTCAAACAGCCACCAAGGGACACAAATGTCTAAAGACAAACTTCAGCTATGCTTACCTCAAGTTAAGTATTTGGGACATATTATCTCAGCCAAAGGACTGAGTATTAACCCTGATAGAGTGAGGAATTTTAGCTTTCCCAATGCCTGCCACTAAGAAACAAGAGTTTTTGGGGCCTGGCGGGTTATTGTAGAAACTGGATACCAAATTTCTCCCTTATGGCTCAACTTCAGTGTGCATACCTAAAAAATGAACAACCTGATCCCATCATGTGGACTCCAGAGGGACAATCAGCTGTACAACAAATAAAGGAAATTCCGATTAACGCCCCGGCCTTAGGGCACCCAAACTACAAATTGCTTTTCTCCCTTTTCATACACAAAGTTGGAGGTACTGCATCCGGAGTACTGACCCGGAAACATGGTGATCATCAGAAACCTATAGGCTATTATAGCCAACAGCTGGACCCTGTGGCTCGACGGCTGCCTCCTTGTATGAGAGCAATAGCAGCCACAGCCTTGCTGTGTACAAAGTTCCCAGGATTTTGCTCAAAAGATAACACCATCTCAAAGTCTGTTGAAGAAATAATTACGGGTTCCCCTTACCATTTTGTGCCACATTCTCTTGAGACCTTTCTAAACTCTCATCAAATACAACATCTGTCTGTCAACCGGCTAGCCTCTTAGGAAATTTTGCTTTTATCATCTCCCAATATTACTATTTCCTGCTGTAATAATCTTAATCTGGCCCCTCTCTTGCCAAGCCCTTCTGACAAAACCCCTCATGACTGTGTTCTGATGACTGACTTGACTTCTCACCCCCAGGACAGACCTACAAGAGATGCCACTGGATAATGCTGAGATAGAATGGTATACAGATGGGTCTTATTTAAGAGGAGACGATGGAAATTTTATAGCAGGATATGCTGTGGTTTCCTTACTAGAGGTAATTGAAGTCAATCGTCTCCCCCAAGCCAGATCAGCTCAAGTGACCAAATTGGTTGCCCTGACCGAAGCTTGTCAATTGGCAAAAGACAAGGCTCCAGACATTTACACTGACAGCTACTATGCTTTTGGGGTTGCTCATGACTGGGATGCTATGAAAAGAGAGAGGATATTTAACCCCCTCAGGGCAACCCATAAAAAATGGACAAGTATCAGAGCTGTTAGAAGGTGTTATAAAACCAAAAAGCTTGGCAATTATAAGAATCCCAGGTCACTCAAAATTAGACACCACAGAAAGTCAGGGTAACCAATTCGCTGACGCCACAGCTAAAAGAGCAGCACTCAAGCCATCACCCCCAAGTTGGAAAATGGCCATAAAACCCAAAACACTTAAATACATGTTGAAAGAAACCCAGCGCATAGCTCCTACAAAAGAGAAATCTACTTGGAAACAGGCAGGGGGATACTTGACTCCCAAAACTGAAATATGATGTGGACCTAATCATTCCAAGAAGCCCATTATTCCAACAGAATGTCAGGTGTCCCTTATGAAATATGTTCATAATGTAACCCATTGGAATCCAGATAAAATAATATCCTGGTATAAACAATATTACTGGAAACCATCCTTTATAGTGGCACAAAAAGTTTACTCTCATCTGGGTACCGTGGCTCACGCCTGTAATCCCAGCACTTTGGGAGGCCCAGGGAGGGGGATCACCTGAGGTTAGGAGTTCAAGACCAGCCTGGCTAACATGGCAAAACCCTGTATCTACTGAAAATAGAAAAATTAGCCGGGCATGGTGGTGCGCACCTGTAATCCCGCTACTTGGGAGGCTGAGGCAGAAGAATCGCCTGAACCCGGGAGGAAGAGGTTGCAGTGAGCTGAGATTGCACCATTGCACTCTAGCCTCGGCAACAAGAGTGAAACTCCATCTCAAAAAACCAAACAAACACAAAAGTTTACTCTCATGTGTTATTTGTCCCAAACATAACCCAGGAAAACCCCTCCATGGAGTCCAGGGTCATTTTCCCCTTCCGGCTGACCTTTTGAGGTATGACAGCTTGATTTTATCCAGCTGCCATCATCTCAAGGTTACAAGTATGTTTTAGTAATGATCTGCATGTTATACCATTGGGTTGAAGCTTTTCCCTGCAGGCAAGCAACAGCCATGACAGTTCGAAAAATCCTACTAAAAAAAATTGTCCCACTGTGGGGAGTCCTCTGTGAACTTCACAATGACAGGGGAACATACTTTATTGGCCAGGTTACTCAAAATATTTGTAAAATTTGGCCCACATTTCAACATTTCCATTGTGCCAACCATCCCCAGTCTTCAGGCCTGGTGGAGAGGACTAATGGAATAATTAAAACACAATTGGCTAAGTTCACAGAGGCACTTCACCTCCTCTGGCCCAAAGCACTCTCCCTAGTGCTGCTTATACTCCGATCCACTCCTTTTGGAAAACATCAATTGTCTCCTTATGAAATTATAACAGGAAGACCCATGTGTATGGGAACGAACATAACCAATCCAACTTTTCTCAAGGGAGATATATTGCAATACTGTGAGGGACTCATTTATCATCTTAGAAAAAGCCAAGATTTGTTAAAGAATTCCTTTCACAGTGCGCTCCCTGAAGATAAGGTGCCTGGTCAAGATCTGCAACCTGGAGGTTTCATCTATTGGAAAAGACATCTAATGAAGGATTCCCTTCAACCCTGATGGAAGGGCCCGTACCAGGTACTACTGACTAATCCATGTACTACAAAATTAAAGAGTATAGATTCACGGATTCACATCTCTCATCTTAAAAAGGCACAACCTCCTGAGTGGACTGTAACTCCCACCAAAGACCTTCAACTCCGGTTCACTAAACATGAACCTGCAACCCAGGATTAGAAGCAGACAACAGTTGTTGTGGACTGCTTAAACCCAAGACACAGGACCAGGCCTGTATGCAAAGGGAACGCCTCTGTTTATTGTACAGTAACCATTACAATTATTGTCCTAGAAATACTGGCAACTCCTGTCTTATAAATGACAGGGCACTTGCCTTGTCTGATTTAACGCCATTTAGTAACTAAAATGAATTTCACAACCTTGCTATTATTAATCCTATATCCCTACACCTTCTTGCCACTGCCACCCACAGATGCCCATGAAACAAACCTGTTTCTACAGTGGGCTCAGCATTATGCAGACTGATTACAAAAGAATACCTGCTGGGTATGCAGACTCAAGCCTCTTTCCAGTGGCTTCAGCCTGCCATGGTGGATACCCCCCTTCCAAGGTCAGGACTGGATAGAATACCAAAAAATTATCACATCACAGAAGTGGTCTGGCATTCTTAGTGCTGGGATAACAAAAGGCAATATATATAACTGGCCCATTAAAAACACTCTTAAGAACAAGGGATATGGGAAAAGTTTTGAATGGAAAGGACCAGGTCATAGATCTCACTTTAACATCCCACCCCCCCACCCCAGCTAAAACAGAAGGTGGTAACCACACCCCAAACAACAGCCCATTTTCAAAATGGAATAATGCAAATTTGGGCTGGGTTTATCTGGCTCACCTCATGTCTGGCCAACTCAGCCAAAATGCTTCTTTGTGCTGGCAGTGAAGAAACCGTACCAAGGACCTATGGCCAAACAGTACGAGAGATACGGGGTGGACACCTGGAGAATGCTGTGACCACATTATCATATTACAAGACGCTGACTGGAATGCCACCGATTGGGTGCAGCAACCAGGTATTTATTGGCTAGCTCCAAATGGGACATATTGGCTATGTGGCACTAACTTATGGCCGTGGTTACCTCCAGGGTAGTTAGGATGACGTTCCCTAGGTTATGCTTGGGCACAAGGACATGTAATTCAGACCCTGCCAAAACCAGCAAACCTTTTTCATTTACGATTTCATTGGACATGTTAGGTATTCCAATGGTATGATCACTTAGCTTCAATCTTTGTGCCACAGACAGGTATTGAAGATGTTATATGGCATATAGAGGCCTTACCCAATTACACCCAAAAGGCCCTGAATGATAGCCACATGAGTATTGCCTTGCTAAACAATGAGGTCATGCTTATGAGGAAAGTTGTGCTATACTACCATATGGCTTTAGATATACTCATTGCAGCACAACGGAGACCTGTGCCATCATAAAAACTGAATGTTGTGTGTATATTCCAGATGAATCAAAGAACATAACTTGATTTATGACTGATATGAAAACCCAGATAACCAACCTGTCAGATCCAAAACCCTCACTAATCAATTGGTTGAGTAGTTGGTTTGGATCCTGGGGAACTTGGTGGCAGAAGCTATTGTGTATAATAGGAATAGTAATAATTTGTGTTATGTCCTGTTTCTGCTTACAATGTTGTTACGATATGTGCTTGCAAATAAGTTAATGCACAACTGAAAGGGCTGGGGTAATAAATGCCCAGAGAATTGCTTTAATTGAGGAAGCAGTAATATAGCCTGACCCAGCTTCCAGGTTTGCTTTCCTTTTGTTGCTATAAATCTGGCCTAGGTCCTATATATATGTATTTTTTTCTCTCTCTCTTTCTTTTTTCCTTTCCTTTTTCCTTCTTTCCTCTCCTTTTTTTTTTTTTTTTT
>NW_016822066.1:168439-191718 GCF_001698545.2 Rhinopithecus bieti | reverse complement strand
CAAACTCATTTAGCCAAAGGCAAAAGTCAAAATGGGAACTGGATCATGCAAACCTGCCTCCCCATTTTGGTTCCTCAATAAAATGGTTACAAGATGAAAAGTTACATGCCTCCTCCATATTTTGCCCACAAGGAAATTCCTAGTGAGTTGTTAAAATTTCACCATGGCAATGCAAATTGATAGCTTATCTTTACAGGTGCAGCCGCCCTGGTCCACCAGACATAAATGCATATCTGAGTGTTCTCCTGCCCCATTTTGTCTGTTATCTTATGTAAAATGCAGATTCCCCAGATTTTTCCTCTGCCTCTTTTGTTTATGTCATCTTTTTTTTTGTTGTTTGTTATTTGGCTTTATTTTATATCATAAACTTAACTCTGCAATCCAGCTAGGCATGGAAGGGAACAAGGAAAACATGGAACCCAAAGGGAACTGCAATGAGAGCACAAAGATTATAGGCTATTGCCAGCAAATGGGGAGGAGGGGTGCTCTCCTGAGCTACAGAAAGAATGGTCTGGTGGTTAAGATAAAACACAAGTCTAACTTTAGTAAGTTGTCCACAGTCAGCAATGGTGATCTTCTTGCTGGTCTTGCCATTCCTGGACCCAAAGCGTTCCATGGCCTCCACAATATTCATGCCTTCTTTTACCTTGCCAAAGACCACATGTTTGTCATCCAACCACTCAGTCTTGGCAGTACAGATGAAAAACTGGGAACTGTTTGTGTCCAGCATTTGCCATGGACAAGATGCCAGGACCTGTATGCTTTAGGATGAAGTTCTTGTCATCAAATTTCTCCCTGTAGATGGACTTGCCACCAGTACCATTATGGCATGTGAAGTCACCACCCTGACACATAAACCCTGGAATAATTCTGTGAACGCAGGAACCCTTATAACCAAATCCTTTCTCTCCAGTACGCAGAGCATGAAAGCTTTCTGCTGTCTTTGGAAACTTGTCTGCAAACAGCTTGAAGGAGATGTGGCCCAAGGGCTCACCATCTACGGTGATGTTGAAGAAGATGTTGACCATGGCTGATAGTACAGGGCTCCTGGCAGTGGCAGCATCTGCGAAGCAGCCATTTTATATTATCTTACATTAAAAAAATGCAGATTCATTGAACCAGGCAAAGGCATGAATGACTATTTTCGCTACCCCTCTTACATGAAAATTGTTTGCTTCTCAATATCCCACCCTTTCCCCTTTAAATTTGGAGCCCTCAAAATCATCTTTGGAGAAAGGCATAGACCTGTCTCCTGGGCATATTCTTAACTTTGGCAAATAAATCTCCTAAAATGATTGGAACTTACTTTTTCTCAATTGACAAAACATTAAAAAAATATACAGACTGGACCCAGCCCGCCCAACTCCCAGTGGAGAGCAAGGTTTCCTTCTATTTTCATAGCCAACCAGAACAATGTTCTATGCACATTTTGTCCTCAGTAAGAGGGCCTCTGGCCAAAATTTGGCTAGTGGCCCATTGGGATAAGAAGCTAACCAAAGCCCCTGTGTTACAGTGTAATTTAGAGACTAGCATAGAGAGTATCATCTCACCAAAAGTGAAGATAGCATTACAGACATCTCTTACTGGGAGTAGTTTGAATATATCACAGGAAAGCCAAATACCTTCTTGCAGACTGTAATGAAGCATTCATTAAGATAAAGATGTTTTTTTGACCAGGTGTTGACCTGCCTGAGGAAAATCAGGAAGCAGCTTATAACACTTTACCTGAAGAATTTCATGACTTTGATCAGCCACTGCCTGACTTAGATGACATCGATGTGGCCCAGGAGTTCAGCCTGGGTCAGAGTAGAGTGGAAGAAATAACCATGAGAGAAGAAGTTGGGAATATCAGTATTTTACAAGAAAATGATTTTGGTGATTTTGGAATGGATGATCATGAGATAATGAGAGAAGGCAGTGCTTTTGAGGATGATGACATGTTAGTAGGCACTACTGCTTCTAACCTCCTATTAGAGTCTGAACAGAGAGAGCACCAGCAATCTGAATGAGAAAATTAACCATTTAGAATATGAAGACCAATATAAAGATAATAATTTTAGAGAAGGAAATGATGGTGGAATATTAGATGACAAACTTATTACTAATAATGATGGTAGTATCTTTGACGATCCCCCTGCCCTCTCTGAGGCAGAGGTGATGTTGACAGAGCAGCCTGCACATGATGATATATGGATGAAGATAATAATACATCAATGGGTGGGCCTGATAGTCCTGATTCAGTGAATACTGTTGAACCAGCCAGCTATGTCTGATCAAACAACACTTGTTCCAAATGAGGAAGAAGCATTTGCATTGGAACCTATTGATATAACTGTTAAAGAAACAAAAGCCAAGAGGAAGAGGAAGCCAATTGTTGACAGTGTCAAAAACTTGGATAGCAAGACAATTAGAGCCCAACTTAATGATTATTCTGATATTGTTACTACTTGGGATCTAGCACCACTCACCAAGAAACAGGTGATGTGGAAAGAGACAGGAGGAGTAGAAAAACTGTTTTCTTTACCTGCTCAGCCTTTGTGGAATAACAGACTACGGAAGCTCTTTACATGCTGTCTTACACCACTTGCAGAAAAAGGGGGAAAGTAGGGCAGATAATTTGGATGAGTTCCTCAAATAATGTGAAAATCCAGAGGTTCCTAAAGAGGACCAGCAACAGCTACACGAGCAGCATGACGTTACTGATAAGCCCATTTTGGAAGAGACAAGCCACCTCCAGGAGTCAGTGATGAGGCCAGCAGAACAAACCTGGATGAGTCAGCTATGCCTCCACCACCACCTCAGGGAGTTAAGCGAAAAGCTGGACAAATTAACCCAGAGCCTGTGATGCCTCCTCAGCAGGTTGAGCAGATGGAAATACTGCCTGTAGAGCTTCCCCTAGAAGAACCTCCAAATATCTGTCAGCTAATACAAGAGTCAGAACTTCTGCCAAAAAGAAAGAAAAGGGGGGAAAAAAAGATGATAAAGAGGAAAAGGACGAAGATGTTTCAGGGGGTGATCAAGATCAAGAAGAAAGAAGATGGAAGAAAAGGACTCAGCAGATGCTTCATGGTCTTCAGTGAGCTCTTGCTAAAACTGGAGCTGAATCTATCAGTTTGCTTGAGTTATGTCAAAACACAAACAGAAAACAAGCTGCCGCAAAGTTCTACAGCTTCTTAGTTCTTAAAAAGCAGCAAGCTATTGAGCTGACACAAGAACTGTACAGTAACATCATCGCAACACCTGGGCCAAAGTTCCACATTTTATAAGGAGCTAGAAGCATTATAGCTAGTGTTTATTTCACTAGTGCTTACAAATTGCCCCCATGTGTAGGAGACACAGAACCCTTTAAAAAAACTTAGAGTTTTGTCTGTACAAAGTCTTTGCCTTTTTCTTTCTTCATTTTTTTCCAGTATATTAAATTTGTCAGTTTCATCTTTGAGGGAAACTGATTAGATGGGTTGTGTTTGTGTTCTGATGGAGAAAACAGCACCCCAAGGACTCAGAAGATTATTTTAACAGTACAGAACAGATGTGTGCAATATTGGTGCATGTAATGATGTTGAGTGGCAGTTGAAAGTCATGATTTTAATCTCAGTTCTTCATTACTGCATTGAAAAGGAAAACCTGTCTGGGCAAATGCCTGACAGTTTAATTTAAAACTATGGTATGAGTCTTCGACAAGAAAAAAAAAAAAAGAAAAGGCTTTCCATCAGTTGTAACACTGGCAATCTTCTTGTTAACCTTAGGGATGGCACCTGAAATAACAAAGGTCACCCTCTTGAGATTCATTTTAAGTGTAATTCCCTAATGAGCAAAGGTATATGTGAAATTGTGTTGTGACTGATACCCTTCAGCTACAAAAAGATAGGACTGACTTGGTTTAAAGTGTTCTATTTTGTCAATCATTCCATTTAAGTCTTTCTGATGAACTCGGCTATCTCAAAATCTGTCATTTTAATGAGGCTCCAAAATGAGCAGAAATATAGGCCTGATTAGAGTACAGTGACTATCAAAAAACATAACTTTCTAGGAGTTATAAATCAAAGTATAAAAAGATGTTTGGATATATCTGAGTATTCAGATCATGAAAATAGAAATTGCCCTGCCTACTACAAGGACAGACTGATGGGAAATTATACACCAGGTCAACTTAACCTTTAAGCAGACAATGCCGTAAAAACTAATGGCTTCTCTGATATTTATTATAAGTTTTAGTACTGATCTCCTTTTCCAGTGCTGCACATTCCTGTGTTTGGAACTTTAATAGCTTTGCAACGAAATCCTATATCCAGTTTCCTATAATTTAACTGAAGAAAAACACATCCAAATAAAGGTCTATATTAACAGACCAGACAGCATCAGAAATCATGTGACTATTATGATTATCAGAATATTTCTTAAATTTTTAGGGCAAAATTAACACTGAAAGTTCTAGCTTAAGTGTTGACGCTTTCATGGGGAAACAATCACTTTTGAAACTCAGACTTCAGTGTATACCTAACAATTTAAAATTATGCAAAATGTTTTAAATTTGTGAACTCATTACTGTTTTAATGATTCAGTTTCTTGAGAGTTTAACTGCAAAAAATTGCTATTGCAGATTTATTTTCAATATTCTATGCCTGTAAACCATGGAGTTTTCTCCATTTGTAAAAAGACATTGTAGATAATTGAATGTTTGATTTTATCAAACATTCTTGTCTTGGTTTCTTGTTACATATTTTGTTAGTCTGGTTTTTTTGCTTATCGGGTTCAATATTATTCTTGGAAATAGTTGATGCTATGTTATGTATAACTTTTCTAATAAAAGTTGTGTTATAAGCTGTTAAAAAATTACAGTATTACAGACTGGCTACACAATAACTTTATAGGAAGTCTGAAAAATACTCAAAGTTCTATAGCAACCAAGCAAACACCTAATCAAGAAAAAGACACAGTCAAAATGCTAAGAAATTTTGTTAACATTTTTACTTGCCTGTACCCTATCCTTCCCTCCTGGCACACCTGGGGAAGCAGCAGCCCTGCTGCCAATTCCCTCCCTAGAACCCCAGAGAGAGGAGAATGGACTTTATTTGCAACATTCTAACCTGTCAAGGGGCTGCCTGAGGTACTGGTCTCTGTTTTACCTAATTCGGAGGTCAGACAGGGAAAAGCAGCATGGCTGGATACTCAGGTTCAGAAAAAGCCACAGGAAATGGTGAGCACTACTCATGAACACTGCAGGCGGCCTACAAACTCACAGATACCTGGAGCAAGAGGTCAGAGGTAGAGGAACACAATAGAACATCTAAGTCCACCCTCGGAGAAGCAGGGGTGAGACTCTTTAGGAAACTGAGACATTTGTAAGCAGTCATGCATTCAAGGGAACTGGAAAACAACAACAACAGATACCCAGGCCAAGGCAAAATGCATAGCCAGAAGAGGCCTAAGAAGACCTTAAGACCTCACATGGGGCTGATCCCAAGCTGACAGCGTGCCCTGCTAATGAGTGAAGGTCTTCCCTGGCACAGAACCTACTTGTAATGACTAGCAGAGGTGGCTGTTTTTTTGAATGACCAATTTTTAAAAAGAACAAAAAAATAACAAACCATGCAAAGAAACAGGAAAATATGGCCCATTCAAAGGAAGAAAATAAACTGTCAGAAACTGTCCCTGAAGAAACACAAGCATCAGAAGTACTAGACAAAGACAAAATGTCTTAAATATGCTCAAAGAGCTAAATGAAAACTCAAAGAACTAAAGGAAATCAGAAAAACAATACATAAACAAAAGAGAATATTAACAAAGAGAAACTATAAAAAGGAACCAAACAGAAATTCTGGAGCTGAAAAAACAGTATCTGAATTGAAAAATGCCTAGAGGGATTCAACAGTAGATTCAAACAGGAAGAAGAAAGAATCAGTGAACTTGAAGGTAAGTCCTTTGAAATTATTGAATCTGAAGACCAAATAATAATAATAATAATTAAGAAAAGTGGACAGCGACTAAGAGACCTATGGGATACCATCGAGCTGACCAATATATGCATTACAGAAGTCTCAGATGGTGAAGGGATAAAGAAAGGAGCAGAGGAACTATCTGAAAAAATAATGGCTGAAAACTTCCCAAATTTGAGGAAAGGCATTCATTCACAAATCCAAAAATCTTGATGACCTCCAGGTAGGATAAATCCAAAGCAGTACATACCAAGACACATTATATTCTAACAAAAGCCAAAGACATGGAACACTGCAGGGGGACTACAGACTCACAGAAACCGGGGCAAGAGATCAGAGGTAAAGGAATGCAATACAAAGTCTAAGGCCCCTCAAGAATCTTGAAAGCAGCAAGAGAAAAGTAACTCATCATGTCCAATGGATCTTCACTAAGATTATCAGTGGATTTCTCAGTAAAAACCTTGAAGGGCAGAAGGAATTAGATACCATATTTAAAGGAAATTTTTTCATTGTTATTTTATTTTTCCATAAGTTATTGGAGTTCAGCTGGTATTTGGTTACATGAGTAAGTTCTTTAATGGTGATTTGTGAGATTTTGGTGACCTGTCACCAAAGCAGTATACACTGCACTATATTTATAGTCTTTCATCCCTCACCCACCTCCACTCTTCCCCCCAAGTCCCCAAAGTCCATCGTGTCATTCTTATGCTTTTGCATCCTCATAGCTTCGCTCCCACGTATCAGTGAGAACACATGATGTTTGGTTTTCCATTCCTGAGTTACTTCACTTAGAATAATACTCTCCAATCTCATCCAGGTCACTGCAAATGCTGCTAATTCATTCCTTTTTATGGCTGCATAGTATTCCATTGTATATATATACCACAGTTTCTTTATCCACTTGTTGATTGCTGGGCATTTCAGTTGGTTCCATGATTTTGCAATTGTGAATTGTGCTGCTATAAACATACATATGCAAGTTATCTTTTCTGAATAATGACTTCTTTTCCTCTGGGTAGATACCCAGTAGTGGGACTGCTGGATCAAAGGGTAGTTCTACTTTTAGTTCTTTAAAGAATCTCCACACTATTTTCCATAGTGGCTGTAGTAGTTTACTTTCCACCAGCAGTGCAGAAGTTTTCTCTGTTTACCATATCCACACCAACATCTACAGTTTTTTTTATTATGGCCATTCTTGCAGGAGTAAGGAGGTATTGCATTGTGGTTTTGATTTGCATTTCCCTGATCATTAGTGATGTTGAGCATTTTTTCATATGTTTGTTGGCCATTTGTATATCTTCTTTTGAGAATTTTCTATTCATCTCCTTAGTCCACTTTTTTATGGGATTGTGTATGTTTTTTTCTTATTGATTTGTTTCAGTTCATTGTAGATTCTGGATATTAGCCCTTTGTCACATGTATAGATTGTGAAGCTTTTTTCCCACTCCGTGGGTTGTCTGTTTACTCTGCTGACTGTGCCTTTTCTGTGCAAAAGCTCTTTAGTTTAATTAGGTCCCAGCTATTTATCTTTTATTGCATTTGCTTTTGGGTTCTTGGTCATGAAATCCTTGCCGAAGCCAATGTGTAGAAGGGTTTTCCAATGCTATNGTAGATTCTGGATATTAGCCCTTTGTCACATGTATAGATTGTGAAGCTTTTTTCCCACTCCGTGGGTTGTCTGTTTACTCTGCTGACTGTGCCTTTTCTGTGCAAAAGCTCTTTAGTTTAATTAGGTCCCAGCTATTTATCTTTTTATTGCATTTGCTTTTGGGTTCTTGGTCATGAAATCCTTGCCGAAGCCAATGTGTAGAAGGGTTTTTCCAATGCTATCTTCTAGACTTTTCATAGTTTCAGGTCTTAGGTTTAAGTCCTTAATCCATCTTGAGTTGATTTTTGTATAAGGTGAGAGATGAAGATCCAGTGTCATTCTCCTACGTGTGGCTAGCCAATAACCCCAGCACCATTTGTTGAAAAAGGTGTCCTTTTCCCACTTTATGTTTTTGTTTGCTTTGTTGAAGATCAGTTGGCTCTAAGTATTTGGGTTTATTTCTGGGTTCTCTATTCTGTTCCATTGGTCTACATGTCTATTTTTATACCAGTACCACGTTGTTTTGGTGACTATGGCCTTATAGTATAGTTTGAAATCAGCTAGTGTGATGCTTCCACATTTGTCCTTTTTGCTTAGTCTTGCTTTGGCTATGTGGGCTCTTTTTTGGTTCCATATGATTTTGGGAATTGTTTTTTCTAATTCTGTGAAGAATGATGGTGGTATTCTGATGGACAGTGCATTGAATTTGTAGATGGCTTTTGGCAGTATGGTCATTTTCACAATATTAATTCTACCCATCCATGAGCATGGGAGGTGTTTCCATTTGTTTGTGTCATATATGATTTCTTACAGCAGTGTTTGTAGTTTTCCTTGTAGAGGTCTTTCGACTCATTGGTTAGGTATATTCCTAAGTGGGTTTTTGTGTGTGTGTGTGACTATTGTAAAAGGGGTTGAGTTCTTGATTTGATTCTCTGCTTGGTCGTTGTTGGTGTATAGAAGAGCTACTTATTTGTGTACATTAACTTTGTATGCAGAAATTTGGCTGAATTCTTTTATCAGTTCTAGGAGCTTTCTGGAGGAGTCTTTAGGGTTTTCAAGGTAAATGATTGTTATATATAAAGTTTCGATGCCGCAAAAGAAACAGCACTCGAATATAAAATTTTCTTTTAATTCTCAGCAAGTCTAGTTACTTCTATATAGAAGGGTGCGCCCCTACAGATGGAACAATGGTGAGTGCACACTTGAACAAGGGAGGGGAAGGGGTTCTTATCCCTGATGCATGTGGCCCCTGCTGCTGTGTTTTTCCCCTATTGGCTAGGGTTAGACCGCACACGCTAAACTAATTCCGATTGGCTAAAAAGAATGACGGGGTGAGTGCTTTGGAGGGAGTCAGGGCAGAGCAGGTAGCAGGTAATTGGAATGAGTTAG
This sequence comes from Rhinopithecus bieti, assembly GCF_001698545.2. Classification (NCBI taxonomy): domain Eukaryota; kingdom Metazoa; phylum Chordata; class Mammalia; order Primates; family Cercopithecidae; genus Rhinopithecus; species Rhinopithecus bieti. The sequence continues at coordinate 182,805 of NW_016822066.1, read as the reverse complement.
GGTGGAGCAGATGACTGGAATGTAGGGTGGAGCAGGTGATCAGAATGAGTCAGGGTGGAGTAGGTAATCCAAAAAGGTTGCTTTACAAGGAAGTTAAGTTTAAAAGTAGAAGGCAAAGAATTGAACATACATATGAATTCTTTGAAAAGAAATTTAGAACTCATATCTAACATGATCATATCATCAGCAAACAGTGACAGTTTGACTTCCTCTTTACCAATTTGGATGCCCTTTATTTCTTTCTCTTGTCTTATTGCTTTGGCTAGAACTTCCAGTACTATGTTGAAGAGGAGTGGTGACAGTGGGCATCCTTGTCTCGTTCCAGTTCTCAGAGGGAATGGTTTCAACTTTTCCCCATTCAGTATTATGTTGGCTGTGGGTTTGTCATAGATGGATTTTATTACATTAAGGTATGTCCCTTGTATGCCGATTTTACTGAGCGTTTTAATCATATAGGAATGCTGGGTTTTGTCAAATGCTTTTTCTGCATGTATTGTGATGATCATGTGATTTTGTTTTAATTCTGTTTATGTGGTGTATCACATTTATTGACTTGTGTATGTAAAACCATCCCTGCATCCCTGGTACAAAACTTACTTGATCATGGTGGATTATCTTTTTGATATGTTATTAGAACTGGTTAGCTAGTATTTTGTTGAGGATTTTAGCATCTGTGTTCATCAAAAATATTGGTCTGTAATTGTCTTTTTTGGTTACGCCCTTTGCTGGTTTTGGTATTAGGATGATGCTGGCTTCATAGAATGAATTTGGGAGGGTTCCTTCTTTGTCTTGTAAAATAGTGTCAAAAGGATTGATACCAATTCTTTGAATGTCTGCTAGAAGTCTGCTGTGAATCAGTCTGGTCCTGGACTTTTTTTGTTGGTAATTTTCTCAATTACCATTTCAATCTCACTGCTTGTTGTAGGTCTGTTCAGGGTATCTAATCCTTCCTGATTTAAATTAGGAGGGTTGTATTTTTCCAGGAATTTATCCATCTCTTCTAGGTTTTCTAGTTTATGTGCATAAAGGTATTCATAGTAGCCTTGAATGACCTTTTGTATTTCTGTGGTGTCAGTTGTAATACTTTCCGTTTCATTTCTTACTGAGATTATTTGGATTTTCTCTCTTCTTTACTTGGTTAATCTTGCTAATGGTCTATCAATTTTATTTATCTTTCAAAGAACCAGCTTTTTCATTTCATTTACCTTTTGTATTTTTGTTTGTTTCAATTTCACTTAGTTCTGCTCTGATTTTGGTTATTTCCTTTCTTCTGCTGGGTTTGCGTTTGGTTTGTTCTTGTCTCTCTAGTCCCTTGAGGTATGACCTTAGATTGTCTGTTTGTGCTTTTTCAGACTTTCTGATGTAGGCATTTAGGGCTCTGAACTTTCCTCTTAGCACTGCCTTTGCTGAATCCCAGAGGTTTTGATAGTTGTGACATTATTGTCATTCAGTTTGAAGAAGTTTTTTAAATTTCCCTCTTGATTTCGTTTTTGACCCAATGCTCATTCAGGACCAGGTTATTTAATTTCTATGTATTTGCATGGTTTTGAAGGTTCTCTTTGAAGTTGATTTCCAGTTTTATTCCACTGTGGTCTGAGAGAGTGCTTATATAATTTCAATTTTCTTAAATTTATTGAAGCTCATTTTATGGCCTATCATATAGTCTATCCTGGAGAAAGTTCCATGTGCTGTCGAATAGAATGTTTTATTATGCAGTTGTTGGATGAAATGTTCTATATATATCTGTTAAGTCCAATTGTTTCAACATACAGTTTAAATCCATTGTTTCTTTGTTGACTTTCTGTCTTGATGACCTGTCTAGGGCTGTCAGTGGAGTATTGAAGTCCCCCACGATTATTGTGTTGCTATCTCATTTCTCAGGTCTATTAGTAACTGTTTTATTAATTTGGGAGTTCCAGTGTTAGGTGCCTATATGTTTAGGATTATGATATTTTCCTGTTGGAAAGGCCCTTTACCATTATATACTGTCCCTCTTTGTCTCTTTTAACTGCTGTTGCTTTAAAGTTTGTTTTGTCTAAGAATAGCTACCCCTGCTCATTTTTGGTGTCCATTTGCATGAAATGCCTTTTTCCGCCCCTTTAAGTTTATGTGAGTCCTTATGTGTTAGGTGAGTCTCCTGAAGGCAGCATATAGCTGGTTGGTGAGTTCTTATTCATTCTGCAGTTCTGTATCTTTTAAGTGGAGCATTTAGACCATTTATATTCAAATGCTAGTATTGAAATGTGAGGTATTGTTGCTTTCATCATGCTCTTTGTTGCCTGTGTACTTTGGTTTTTGTTGTTTTTGCTTTTTAACTTACATTTTTGTTTTATAGGTCCTCTATGATTTATGCTTTAAAGAAGTTCTGTTTTTATGTGTTTCCAGGATTTGTTTCAAGATTTAGAGATCCTTTTAGCAGTTCTTGTAGTGATGGTTTCATAATGGTGAATTCTCTCAGCATTTGTCTGTCTGAAAATGACTGTATCTTTCCTTCATATAAGATACTTAGTTTCTCTGGATACAAAATTCTTGGCTCATAATTGTTTTGTTTGAGGAGGCTGAAGATAGGTCCCCAATCCCTTCTTGCTTGTAGGGTTTCTGCTAAGAAATCTGCTGCTAATCTGATAGGCTTTCCTTTATAGGTTACCTGGTGCTTCTGTCTCACAGCTCTTAAGATTCTTTCCTTGGTCTTAAGTTTGGATAACCTGATGACAAAGTGCCTAGGCGAATATCTTTTTGCAATGAATTTCCCAGGTGTTCTTTGTGCTTCTTGCATTTGGACATCTAGGTCTCTTGCAAGGCCAGGGAAGTTTTCCTCGATTATTCCCCCAAATATGTTTTCCAGGCTTTTAGAATTCTCTTATTCCTCAGCTACACTGATTATTCTTAAGTTTGGTTGTTTAACATAATTCCAGATTTCTTGGAGGTTTTGTTCATATTTCCTTATTCTTTTTTCTTTGTCTTTGCTGGATTGGGTTAATTCATAGACCTTATCTTCAAGCTCTGAATTTCTTTCTTCTACTTATTCAATTCTATTGCTGAAACTTTCCAGAGAATTTCACATTTCTAAAAGTGTGTCCAAAGTTTCCTGAGTTTTTGATTGTGATTTAAGCTATCTATTTCCATGAATATTTCTCCCTTCACTTCTTGTATCATTTTTTGAACTTCCTTGTATTGGGCTTTGCCTTTCTCTGGTCCCTCCCTGTTTAGCTTAGTAACTAACCTCCTGAATTCTTTTTCAGGTAAACCAGGTATTTTGTCTTGGTTTGGATGCATTGCTGGTGAAGTAGTGTGATTTTGGGGGAGTATAGAAGAGCCCTGTTTTGTCATATTACCAGGGTTGGTTTTCTGGTTCCTTCTCATTTGGGTAGGCTCTGTCAGAGGGAAGGTCTAGAGCTGAAGGCTATTGTTCAGATTCTTTTGTCCCACGGGGTGTTCCTTTGATGTAGTACTCTCACCCTTTTCCTACGGATGTGGCTTCCTGTGAGCTGAACTGCAGTGATTATTGTCTTTCTTCTGGGTCTAGCCACCCAGCTAGTCTACCTGGCTCCAGGCTGGTATGGGGGGTTTCTGCGCAGAGTCCTGTGATGTGAACTATGGGTATCTCAGCTGTGGATACCAGCACCTGTTCCAGTGGAGGTGGCGGAGGGTGCAATGGACTCCCTGAAGGTCTTTAGCTTTGGTGATTTAATGCTCTATTTTTGTGCTGGTTGGTCTCCTGCCAGGAGGTGTTGCTTTCCAGAAAGCATCAGCTTTAGTAGCGTGGAGAGGGACTGGTGGTGTATGGGGCCCTAGAACTCCCAAGATTATATGCCCTTTGTCTTCCACTACCAGGGTGGATAGGGAAGGACCATCAGATGGGGGAGGGACTGGGCATGTCTGAACTCAGACTCTCCTTGGGTGGGTCTTGCTGAGGCTGCTATGGAGGATGGGGGTGAGATTCCCAGGTCACTGGAGTTGTGTACCTAGGAGGATTATGGCTGTCTCTGCTGAGTCATGCAGGTTCTCAGGGAAGTGGGGGAAAGCCAGCAGTCACAGGCCTCACCCACCTCCCACACAAACTGAAGGGCAGGTCTCATTCCCACCGTGTCCTGACCAACAGCCCCAAGTCTGTTTCCAGGCATAGAGTGAGACGGGATTGAAAACCTGCTCAAGGTTATCCGCCTCCCAGCTGAGAGAGAAAAGGGCTTTAATTCTTCTCCCTGCTTGTGAAATGTGCATGCCCAATTCACTCCCTCTGCTGAGTTCCAGCCAGGAGGCTTCTGGCCACATTCAAATTGTTACAAAGTTCAGCTACAGAATTCCTTCTCCCTGTGGAGTTTCACCCCTTGCTCCTCTGGCCACCCTCTGGATGGATCCCTGTGGTGCCAGGCAGGAATGGGCTGCTTGGGTCCCAGCAAGCTCCCGGGTCCTTTCTGTTGCTTCCTCTACCTCTGTATTTCACTTGGCTCTCTAACTTGACTCAGCTCCAGGTAAAGCTGGAAACTTCTCCTGCAAACAGAACTTCAGCCTCTCCAGTGAGGGTGTGTCTTCAGGAGAGGAGGGTCTACCTTTCTCACTTCCGCAGTTGGGAAACTCACAGTATTTGGGGTGTCTTCCCTGTCCTGCAGGAGTACTCTGCTTCTTTCAGAGGGTCTGTGGGTCCTCTCGGGATTGCTGGTTTGTTCCTATAGTCAATCTGGCGCTAAAATTCACAATGCAAGCCTCCGCATGCTGCTCTGTCCGGAGCTGCAATCAAGTCCTGCCTCCTGTCTACAATGATCCTAAAGGAATTTTTTTTTTTTTTAATGTCAACAGATAATTCTACATCTTGCAAAACTGACCTTCAGAAATGAGGGACAAATTAAGATATTCTCAGATAAATAATACTCAACACTGCATGGGAACTTTTAGCCAGAACAATTAGGCAAAAGACAGAAACAAAAGGCATCCAAATTGGAAAGGAAGAAGTAATATTTTCTCTGTTGGCAGAGGATATGATCTTACAGGTAGAACACTGTAAATATTTCCCCCAAAAAACTGTTAGAACTAGTAAATAAATTCAGCAAAGTTGCAGAATACAAAATCAACACACAAAAATGAGTTATGTATCTATATTGACATTAAACAATCTGAAGAAGAAATTAAGAAAACAATTCCATTTACAGTAGCATCGAAAAGAATAATATTCTTAGAAAAAAACCAAAGAGGTGAAAGACTTGTACAAAGAAAACTACAAAATGTTGCTGAAAGAAGCTAAAGAAAACACAAATAGATGGAAAGACATCCCATATTAATGAGTTGGAAGACTTAAAATTGTTAAGATGTCAATACTACCCAAAGTGATCTACAAATTCAATGCAATCCCTATGATTAAATAAAATCCCAATTATGTTTTGCAGAAATAGAAAATTAACCCTAAAATTCATATGGAAATTCAAGGAATCACAAAGAACCAAACAATTTTGAAAAAAAAATTTAAAAACAACTTGGTGGTCTCTCACTTCCTGATTTCAAAACTACAAGCTACAGTAATCAAAACCATGTGGCATAAAGACAGACATATAGATTAATGGAATAATAAAGATTCTGGAAGTAAAACCTCACATATATGGTCAAATAATTCTCAAAAAGGGTGCCAAGATCATCCAATGGGGAAAAGAAAGTCTTTTCAACAAATGGTGCTAGGAAAACTGCATGTCCACATAGAAAAAAATGAAGTTGGACCCTTACCTTGCACCATGCAAAAATTAACTCAAATTCAAATTAGATCAAAGACCTAAATATAAGAGCTAAAACTATAAAACTCTTAGAAGAAAACATAGGGGGAAAAGTTTCATAACAAGATTTAGCAAAGATTTCTTGTATCTGATACCAAAAGTACAGGCAACAATTTAAACATATATGAGTTGGACTCCATCAAAATTAAAAACTTTTGTACATCCAAGGACACTATCAGCAGAGTGAAAAGGCAATCCACAGAATGGGAGAAAATATTTGCAAATCATATATGTGATAAGCAACTAATATCCAGAATATATAAAGAACTGCTATGACTCAACAACAAAAAAAACAAACAACCTGATTTAAAAATGGGCAAAGAACTTGAACTCAAAGAAGTTATACAAAGGACCAGTAAACATATGAAAAGATGTTCAACATCACTAACCATTAGAGAAATACAAATCAAAACCACAATGAAATATCATTTCACACCCCTTAGGATGGCTATTATAAAAAACAGAAAATAACAAATGTTGGCAAGGATATGGAGAAATTGGAACTCTTGTGCATTGCGGTAGGAATGTAAAATGGTGCAACCACTGTCAAAAAGAGTACGACAGTTTCTCAACAAACCAAACATAGAATTACCATGTATATTAGTCAGGATTCTCCACAGAGACAGAACTAATAGGCTATCTAGAGAGAGAAAGATACAAGAGGGGATTTATTAAGGGAATTGGCTCATGTGATTATGGAGGCTCATAAGTCCCACAACAGGCTTTCTGCAAATTGGAGACCTTGGAATGCCAGTAGCATGGCCCCATTCAAGTCTGAAGGCCTGAGAACCCAGGGGGCTGCTGGAGTCCAAAGGATAAAGAGCCTGGAGTGCTGATGTCTAAGGGCAGGAGAAGAGTGTATCCCACCTTCAAGAGTGAGAAAGATCTTTCTGCTATTTCTGTTCTATCCTGGCTCCCAGCTGATTAGATGGTGCCTGCCCACATTGAGGGCAAATCTTCCCCACTTAGTCCACTCACACTCACATGCCAATATCCTCTGGAAACACACTCACAGAAACACCAAAAAATAATGCTTCGCCTGTTCTCTAGTTATTCCTTAGTCCAGATGAGTTGACACCTAAAACTAATCATCACACCATGGGACCTAGCAATTCCACTTCTGGGCACAAAAGAACTGAAAGCAGGGACTCAAAGAGATACTTGTATACCCATGTTCATAGCAGTATGATTCACAATAGCCAAAAGGTGAAAGCAACCCAAGTGTCCATTAACAGATGAATAAACAAAATGTCATATATTTATATATAATATATATACAATAAAATATTCAGTCTTAAAAAGTAAAGAAATTCTGACACATACTACAACTTAGATGAACCTTAAAGACATTATGCTAAGTGAAATAAGCCAACCACAGAAGGACAAATATTGTATGATTCTACTTATATGATGTACCTACAGTAGTCAAATTCATAGAGACAGAAAGTAGGGGCTGGGAGGAGGGGATAGGCAGTTAGCATTTAATGGGTATGGAGTTTCATTTTTGGGAAAATAAAAAATTTCTGGAAATGGATGGTGGAGACTGGCACACAACAATATGAATGTACTTAATGACCCTGAACTGCACACTTAAAAATGGCTAAAATGGTAAATTTTAAGTTATACATATTTTACTACAAAAAAAGGTAACATACTAAAATGATCTCATGGGTTTTATGAGAATCAAATGAGATCCATGTAGAAAAGCCTTGTAATCTATACAGCCCTTCGCAAATGTTAGCTCTTCTCAGTCATTATCACTCCATTTTCCCCAATCTGATACCATTATCCACACGCTTTACCCAGCCACACTTACCCAACAGCACACTGAGTTTGAGTGCTATCTGGTGAATACTCACCTTCATTTTGCTAAACCCTGGATGCCATGTGCTAGCCAACAATATCCTACTGTTCTGGTTTTAAACAAAACAAAACTCAAAGACTTCCTCCTCTTACCTAGTTTTTCCCAATGATTGGCTTTGAAGTAGTCCTTATTCAGTAATAAGAGCTCATCATGCCATGGCCAAGAATAGAGCATATCTTCCTCCAATTCAGTTGAACTCCCTGGCCTTCTACCAAACAACATATTTCATAACACATCCTTTGAGCAGGTGAACAACTCTGAACCTTCTTTGAAGGAACAGGATTCTGGGGAAGGAATAAAAGAAATGTACGCAGTGTGTATTGAGAATAAAATCTATTAGCTAAGAAATAAAAAATGAAAATGCTAAAACATGACCAGTTTTGATGGACTAGACAACTCCCTGTAGAGTAGCCACAGGGCTGAACCCTCAAATATTCCCAGAAAGTATACACATTGCTGTAGAACCAGCCTGATGATGCAGTAGTGCAGAACTTAAGAATGATATTTCTTTCTAGAAAGCAGACCAATTGATATCGTCATCCTGATATTGATCAGGATCCATGTCAGCATTCAGGTGCTCTCTGGCTACAAGGTTCCTTAGCTCTTGTAGGTGCTGCTCATTGAAGATTTCTCTTATCACAGGTAATGCTACCAGTCTCATCTGGCACCTTTTACATGCAATGACAACTATCCAGGAGTTGCTGCCTTTCCAGATATCCCCTGCGAGACCAATGAAGGATTTTATTCCATGACTCTTTGAAAAGGTTTAAACATGGATCAAACACGAAGTAGTATCTACCCCAGCCTTAGAAATTTAATCTTTTAAAACTGGGAGAAAGAACTCAAGTCTCTGTGCCTTCACAGTCTTGAATATCTTTGCTTGTTTCACTTACATTTACCTCACTCAAGATTTTTAGTGTCATCGACATGACTGGTTAAGAAATCAGGACTTTTCAACAAAGTTTTCTGCCAGTGCCCCACAGATCATGACTGTGATCTCCCAAATTCTTTGATTCTCCACTAGGTTCCCTTTCTCTTCCATTCAAAGCCCCAAATAACATTTATCCTACATATTTTGTCCCATTTTTTGTAGAAATGCTTCTTTGCTTGTGTTCCCCCTACACTTTCATACCATACCTATATCGTTAATTGAGGCTCACATAACATCAACAACAGCATGAAACATCCCACCTTCTGTCTTCATTTTGCTATAAACGGGAGGCAAAGGAAATGCTGTCACTCAGGGAGGATCTCAATGAAGGGAAAGACTCTCACAGACAGGCACTGAGGCAGGAGTCACTAGCACAGAGTGTATAAGTTAAATCTAAAGATAAAAAAGGAAGCACTTGGGATACATCCCTTGCACACATCTCCTCTTTTATAACCAGTAGAGTGAAGTTGGTTGCTGAAGTCATAGAACCAATAGTCTGTTTTTCATAGATGGCTGATGATAGCAGAACAAGCCCTGGCTAAGTCCCCCCACCCTTTTCTTGAGTAGCTCATTGTTATGAGCCACGGACCCACAATCACCAGGTCACATGTTCTATACTCTTTCCCAAAAACAGTGACGAAATATGCTGAGTCATCCACATTTCCTCAGTTATATTGAGAGGCAGGCGATATAACAATTAAGCAGTCTCTGGAGCCAGAGCAACCTGAGCTCAAACCATGCCTTAGCTTGCTTGTTGTGGGACCTAGGGAAAGTTACTGAAACTTCTTTAGAGATGTTTATCAATAAAATGGGTATAGTTGACTGGCTCCAAGATTTCTTGACCACTTGATGTATTTGCCCTGCATAATTCCTAAGACTGTGATTATAAGGGATTTTACTCTCATGATTAAGTTTTTACATAGCACAGTTGACTTTAATACAGGGAGATTATCTGGGTAGGCCTTGCCTAAACACAAGAGCCATTTAAAAGCAGAGTTCTCCCCAGCTGGTCAAAAGAATCTCTGGTCAGAGATTTACAGCATAAGAAGGTTTCAATGTGCCATCACTGGCTCTGAGATGTAGAAACCCACATGTAAGGACCAAAAGAAGCCCCTAGGAGCTAAGAGCTACAGCCCTCCAGTCAACAGCCAGCAAAGAAACAAGGACCTCAGTCCTACAACCACAACCAACCAAATTCTGCCAACAAGAAAAATGAGCTTGGAAGCTGATTCTTCCCCCAAAGATTCCGGATAAGAGTCCAACGCCTTGATTTCAGCCTTGTGAGATCCTAAGCAAAGAACCCACTTGTGTCCACCCAAACTTCTGACCTACAGAACTGTTAGCTAATAAATGAGTGTTGCTGTAAGCCACTAAGTTTGTGGAAATTTGTTACACAGCAATGGAAAACCAATACAATGAGGACAGAGCAAGTGCTTAATAAATGTTAGCTTTTATTATTACTAACTCATTGGGATCAGCTACACAGTTACAGGAAGACTAAAGTACAAATTATTTATGCAAGGCTGGCAGTGCCTTCAGATCCAGGGTCCATTTGGTCTAATATGGCTGATATTAAGTGTTTCTCAAGGGGAGAGACATTATTGGCATTCAATGAGGGAAAGGGTTCATCTTGTAGAACGGAATTGGACATGGCAGTCCATTTATCATCTCTGGCTTCTCTTCCCCTAGTAGTAGTCATTGCAACAACTGAAAATGCCCCTGTACATTTCCAAACATGCTCCTCCACAAAGGTTGAGAACTTCAAGAACTACTTTAAGGGAAATTTCATAAGAAAGCATGCGTGTTTTAAATGCTGCCATAAAGCTACCTCAATAACTACAATACTACTCAAATTACCTGACCCTAAGAATCACCAGTGGCACTTCTTTAAATATAACGATTCTGAAGTTCTTTCCCTAGAGTCCCATTCCATAGGGCTGGGGTGGAGCTCCAGGAATCTATACTCTTACTAAAAGATCCCAGGTGAATCTTTTGTTCATGTAAGTTTGCCCAACACTGAGTTAGAAATATATTCAGCCGTACATGCATTTAGCAAAAGTTCACCACAACGGAACAATGACACATACCAAAACTCTTTGAAACTGTGCCTTCTACAGAGCTGTAAATCTCGTTTTGGTCTATTCCATTACACAAGGTGTCCTCTTGGTCACACAGTGATTGCAAATGGGACTCCAGAGTCATGGAAAATGAGAATACTCTTCTCAAACGTTCCATCTTTACCAGAAATTCTTTAAGTGATATGTTCCACGGTGTAAACTAGCACTTTATTTTTTCTAAATATTTATCATATTTCATATACTTTTATTTTGGAGACGGAGTTTCACTCTTGTTGCCCACGCTAGAGTGCAATGGCGGATCTCGGATCACCACAACCTCCACCTCCCGGGTTCAAGCGATTCTCCGGCCTCAGCCTCCTGAGCAGCTGGGATTACAGGCGTGTGCCACCACGCCTGGCTAATTTTGTATTTTTAGTAGAAAAGGGTTTCTCCATGTTGGTCAGGCTGGTCTCGAACTCCTGACCTCAGGTGATCTGCCCGCCTTGGCCTCCCAAAGGGCTGGGATTACAGGCGTGAGCCACCGCACCCGGTCCATATACTTTTAACACATGTGGAATTAATAAAAACGTCCGTGCCTCCAATTCCGTGGCTATTTTACTGTCTTCCCTTTTCGGACAAGTCCCTCAAAGGTAGCACTCTTGGCTCCTTTCTTTGCTTCTCCCCTAATGCTGTCCTCCTGAGGTGCCCTCTGGATTTCCTCCAACCCCGGCAGGGTCTGCCTTTTCGGGTTGATACAACGACCTATCCTGCATGCCACATCCCAGTGGCGTGGGCACCACAGTGTGGAAAAACTAATGAATGACGTTTTCTGTTTCCTGCCTGCCAGAATCCCCAGCCGCACAGCCCCACCACGAACCACATGGAACCCACGGACTACACAAGGACAGAGAGAGGTCTGTTCTCCCTTTACCTCTCCCATTTCTTCAACTATGCTTCTCTCGGCTAGCACACCCTTTCCTCATCTCACGCCATACGCGCACAGCTTTAGCAAATTAATATGCACGCTGCTGGGACGCGCCCAAGCATTTCCCTCCCTTGATAGGGCGGAACTAAAATGCAAGCGCCACAGTTGTCAGCAAAGGACTTCCCTGTTACCATGGTAAAGCCGCTGCGCCATCTTTATTGTGGTTGACGAGTACTTGCATCAACTTAAGAGAAAATTAATAAGAAGGAAGTCTGCAGGCTGAAACCCTTCAAATCAGCCTGGAGTCGCCTGCATCTGGCTCGGAACATAGTTAATCTCAGCGGCGGGGGTTGAGTCCTCCGGTGGACGCAACTCGCCCCTGCGGCTAACAGAAGGTCGCCAAAGGAGGGTTTCTGCGTCCGTTCCACCCAGGCACTTCCGGCTCACGCGCCGTACGGAAGCGTGCTCAGCGCTGGGCTTGTGCTCCGTACGGAAGTGGGCTTTGGCGCACCGGAAGCCGACTCAACAGGGCTATGGCGGGTTTGACTGTGAGAGACCCAGCGGTGGATCGTTCTCTACGTTCTGTGTTCGGTGAGAGGAATTCGTTGGAGCCAAGCTTCGGGGAGGGACTCCCCTCTGCACCTCCTATCTCATGAATCGCTACCGGAGCCGCTGACGGTTGGGACATGCAGTTCTCCCTGCCTATCCTGTAGGGCGTCCAACCTGGTGGACTCGTGAGCAAAGAGATGTTCCCATTCTGCCGAGGTCTCGTAGGCTTTCCGCAATATCACTGGGGAAGTTAGACTAGCGTTCAGCTTCTGTGCGTTTCTCCTTTCATGAGCTTTAATTATTCTCTAGAGGAGTGGGCGCATGGCAACAGCTCCTCACTGTCCCGTACTACTTCTCATCCTCTGCCCCAGAATACAGACTATATGCTGAGGGTATAGATCCTAGTGTCCACTTCCTGTTCTCTCCTAAGGACTTTCATCCTTTGCTTTTTATCCGTAACATTTTAGTTCATCAATAGTAGTAGCGGCCACCTGGTGTCCTGAGATGGCTTGTAAGTGAATGAATGAATGAACTGTTAAGACCTCCTCAGAGGAATTTTAAAAAGGGTCGAAACGATTCTGAATTATCTTTTTGGCTGAAATAAGTTGTTTTAAAATACATGTGATTAGAGTACCATTTGAAAGGGACATGACAAAGTAGTTCAGAATAATTTTAAACATTCTTCACTACATTCATGGTCATTCTCCCTTAAATGTTGTATGTGTGGAAATACATATGAACCTGTTTTAAAAATTATATTAAATAACATTGACATTTTTTGTTGTCACTGATGAGACTTGCAGATCTTTAGGTAAATACCAGTGCCGAAGTATTTATTTTCACCAAAGTTAAGGAAAATCTAACACTTGTCAGATCAGTCTGAGAATTAACATTTAAGAGTACCTACACATTTTGTATTTAGTTTCAGTGGTACATTTGCTTTGTTAAGAGGTCTAGAGAAATACAGTGGAATTGGGATTGGAGAACACTATTTTGAGCCTTATATTTGATGATATAAGTAGATACTCTGTCATTTACTTTCTCACTAAAGAACTATGTTATAAACTCGGAATTTTAATGTTACCTATTTTCTTCCTTAGTGGGGAACATTCCTTATGAAGCTACTGAAGAACAGTTGAAGGACATCTTTTCTGAGGTTGGACCTGTTGTTAGTTTCAGGTGAGATCCCCTTTTACTTCATGGTGGGAGCTTCTTAAAAATTACCACAGATTTGGCTCTTAGTAATAATGGCAGGTTTTCTTTACTGGTTACTTTTCACATACACTTTATTCTTGTAACAGCTTTATTGAGATATAATTTATATACTATACAATTGACATTTATTCTTACCTAAAATATGTTTTTTTCATTAAAAATGTTTTTTAGGCAGGGCGTAGTGGCTCTTGCCTGTAATCCCACACTTTGGGAGGCCGAGGCAGGCGGATCACCTGGGGTCAGGAGTTCGAGACCAGCCTGACCAATATGGTGAAACCCCGTCTCTACTAAAAATACAAAAATTAGCTGCCGTGGTGTCACATGCCTGTGTCCTAGCTACTCAGGAGGCTGAGACAGGAGAACTGCTTCAACCCGAGAGGCGGAGATAGCAGTGAGCCAAGATCGTGCCACTGCACTCCAGCCTGGGCAACAGAGCGAGACTCCATCTCAGGAAAAAAAAAAAGAAAAGTTTTAAAATATTTCTGTAAGGCTGTCAGAGCTGTAAAGTTATTTATGTTACAGTGGGCCCAATTAAAGCATGGCAATATTAGCAGGAACCCTGTATGTGTGTAACATTTGTTCCTGACACTTGGTTCTTGGTTCTGCTCTCCAGATTGGTATATGATAGAGAGACAGGAAAGCCAAAAGGTTATGGCTTCTGTGAATACCAAGACCAAGAGACAGCACTTAGTGCCATGCGGAACCTGAATGGGCGTGAATTCAGTGGGAGAGCACTTCGAGTGGACAATGCTGCCAGTGAAAAGAACAAAGAAGAGCTGAAGAGTGAGTACAATTCCAACTTGGATGCAGTATGAATTAGTAAAGATGTAACAATGAAGATTTTCCATTTCTGCAATGTTTTAGAAAATGCTGAAATGGTTAGCCACACAGCTTGTTTATTACTTGACTGATCTGATGTGCCTGAGTTAGGCAAGTATTATATATATCTTTTTAAAAATTTTTTATAAATTTTCTTTCAAGTAATTGTCTGAAATTTCTATACCCTTGCTCTGGATGGAGCAGGGCAAGGCCTCAAACCATTTCAAAACTGTTCTGGCAAGCACTG
>NW_016822066.1:155093-167972 GCF_001698545.2 Rhinopithecus bieti | reverse complement strand
AAAAAAAAAAAAAAAACGAAATTTTTCCATTGTTAGGGAGTTATTTTCAGTTAAAGATGAGTTCAAATTCATCAAGCCATTAGTAGTACTAACTATGGCATTAGTCATTCCTGTCACTGTTTTCAGGAGTTTTGAAATTAGCATGTTTTCTCTTTTCACATTTTGTTTCTGAAATGACTTGTCAAAAGAAGTCAGTGTTCCCAGTTCTCTAACTTAGGTTAACATTGCCCTTCCATGTGATCATGATCCCCAGCTTTCCTCTGAGAACAGAAAATACACTCTCACTTTCCTCCACAGAAACAAGAGGCTTTCAAATCATTTATTTCTCAGCTCTGGAAAATCTAAAATTATCAGCTGGTTCTTACAGCAGCCCTGGAAAGTAGATATTTGAAATGATTTAGCTTTTTGTTTTGCCTCCCTAACTTTCTTGTACTTTCTTCTTGATTAGGCCTTGGCACTGGTGCCCCTGTCATTGAGTCACCTTATGGAGAGACCATCAGTCCTGAGGATGCCCCTGAGTCCATTAGCAAAGCAGTTGCCAGCCTTCCACCAGAGCAGATGTTTGAGCTGATGAAACAAATGAAGGTGGGAGGAGGCATTAGGTTATGAATAAAGCAAACCACATCAGGTTTTCAAGGAGTTAATTGAATCAGTTCCCTGAGCTCAAATAGAAATTGTCTATAGACCACCATTTCTTGCACCTTCAATATTCTGTATGTACACAGTATATTTTACATTTTGTACAAAGAGCTTTCTATTTTTGTACACAAACACAGCTATCCAAACAATCCAGCTGGATTTTTGTGGCCCATAGATGTCAGATGTAGATATTAAAATTTGGCTTTTTTCCTAAATGATAGTATCACAGTATTTGAAATGCCTCTTTCTTCTCTTGCCTGCCATGACCAAAGTTTTTTTGTGCCATGCAAAAACTACTGATAAAGAGCCTCTTGAATATTACATTTCTCAGAGGGGAATGACTCTAAATCACTATCAGTTTCTAAGTCATAAGTATTAAACCTGAATCTGCTTATCTTCTCAGCTTTGTGTCCAGAATAGTCCCCAGGAGGCACGGAACATGTTGCTTCAGAACCCTCAACTGGCTTATGCTTTGCTGCAAGCACAGGTAGTGATGAGAATTGTGGATCCGGAAATTGCACTGGTGAGTGCTTCTGGTTCTTTTATGGAAATGGTCGGGTAAACCTTGAGTGGGATAGGAACTACCTGATTGCTTTGTTAAACAGACAGCTTATAGGTTTGTCTTTTCACTTTTTAGAAAATTCTGCATCGCCAGACAAATATCCCAACGCTGATTGCAGGCAACCCTCAGCCAGTCCATGGTGCTGGGCCTGGGTCAGGATCCAATGTGTCAATGAACCAGCAGAATCCTCAGGCCCCTCAGGCCCAGTCTTTGGTAGGGCTTTATCCCTTAACATTTTTTTGTATCTGTCTTAGAATGTCATTTTCTTTTTAGGAGAATATATTGAAAGAAGAATGGTCAGGAACCAGAGATGATAATTTCAATTTCCAGGCATAAAAGCAATTTCCAGGTTGCAGAGCACATGACATCTGAATGAATATAGATTCGATTCCAAGTTTGTAAAACAAAGAGATCCTTCCTGTATGCCCTTTTCTTATAAGCTAACTTTGTGTGTATGTGCATGCCTGGCACTGTGGTTGGCACTTCGTTATTCCATATGCATTATCTCATTTAATCCTCAAAGCAATTGTATGAGGTTGGCACTCTTATTATCTCCATTCTTACCAATGAAAAAAGTAAAGCTTGCTTTCAAAGCATGACACAAAACCCTAAAGCCATAAAAAATTGATACATTTGAAAACTAAAAAATTTCTATATAAAGAAAAAAATAAGTATCAAAGACATGACAAATTGAGAAAAAGTATTTGCCACACATGTGATGGACAACAGACTAATAAAGAGCCCATAATCATGCACAGAAATGTTTATTGCCTTAGAGTGAAAAATTGGAAATGTCCTAAATGTACATCAATGGAAGAATGGAGAAAATGTGTGGTACATTCATCCAGTGAAATACTGTACAACAGTTAAATGAACTACACATATCAACATGAATGACTCTGAAAAACATAATTCCATACAGCAGTTAAGATGAACTAGGATACATAATATCAACACAAATAACTCCAAAACAGTAACATACGGACATGAAACTAAGTGAATGTGGATGCATTCCTGAAATGTAGGATATGTGTTTCTGCATAAATCCCCAAAATATGTGGAGTGAGTTTCAAAATAATATATTGAGTATGTAATGATTCCTATAAAATTTTAAAACATTAGGAAGACGTCTTAGCGGTCATCTAAGGAGAAGAGAGCACAGGATGCAATTGGGGAAGACCATACAGGCCATTGGTTTATTTTATTGTTTATTTCCCAAGCTGCGTGGCTATTTTATTTTCTATATGATTTGTATATCTGTAGTTTTTCATAATACATTTTAAAAGGCCTCCTATAAATTAATAAGAAAATTTCCAATAACCCAGTAGAAAATGGGAAATGGACATAAATATTTACAAAGGTAGAATATAAAGTAATATATAAAAATGTATTCAACCTCAAATAAGATAATGTAATAATTCTTAATACATGCTAATGTTAAAAGATAAATTAAATAGAAACTACAATAAGCTACATTTTTCATCTCTCAGAATTGGCAGAGGGGTATTAGGGGCAGGAGCCCAGGCAACTTTTTCGTGTAATAATGATCAGATAGTAAATATTTTTTGGCTTGCAAAGCCACAGGATCTGCCACAGCTACTCTGCCCAATGGTAGTATGAAATTCATGCCCATAGGCAATATGTCGAACAAGGGTGTGTGGTGGTTGCTGTCCAACAAAAGTTTGTTTATAAAACCAGCAGGGCTGAGCCCAAATTTTTTTGAACCCCATGGGTCATAGTTTGCCAACTCTGCCCTCTAAATAAATAAATTACGTTTTCAGGATAGGAAAGAGGAGGTTAACTAGCCCTCCAAAAATGGACAACAATTATAAGCTGGCAGATATAGTTCTGAACCTCGGGGTTTTATCTGACCTCATAGCCAGTGTTTTGCTCTTAACTTACCTTCTATACAGCTCTTCCTTTTCTGCTTGCCTAGGAGTTTTGTGTTCCTTAAACGTTGTATGTAATTCGTTTTTATATAACTTGCTTTTTGTCTCTTCGTATTTATTGAGCTGTTTCTTTTCAAGGGCTACTCAGGTGTTTTGGGGGAATGCACAGATGAAAAGTGGACATTCTTCTTTTTCTCAAAGAGTGCTTTAATGCTAGCATTAAAAAAAAAAGAAATTCACATTTCCCCCAGAACCAGAATTATCATCTAAGGACAGGGAGTGAGAAAAGATTGGTTAAATTAAAAAAATAAAAATAAAAAAGTTTGGATTTTAAAATGTGGACTACTAGCCAGGTTTTTTTTTTTTTTTTTTTTTTTTTTTTTTTTTTTTTTTTTAAGAAGCTCCCAGTCTCCTTTTATTTTATCTTTCTTGGGTTTAGGGCTTTTTTTTTTTTTTAAACTCTTATTGCCAGGCCCCAGTCATGAAGTTAACAATAGGTGCTATGTGCTGCCTTGCCACACAGATAAGACTTGTCAATCTCTACATTGAGAATATGTTCCATCTTAACCGTGTTCCATATAACCAGGCTCATGATGTGTATTGCAACTTGCTTCTGTGGAGTTTAAAGTGTGTGACAAATCTAATGCTGCATAAGACATGCCATACAAAAAGGATGTTCAGTAGTATATTTGGGGCTGTTCATTTGAAGAGGACTTTTAAGGTCATAGACTTAGTATTGAGTCTCCACAGAGGCATGTACATACTCTGTTTTTTTTTCTTGTTCAGGGTGGAATGCATGTCAATGGCGCACCTCCTCTGATGCAAGCTTCTATGCAGGGTGGAGTTCCAGCACCAGGGCAAATACCAACTGCTGTCACAGGACCTGGCCCTGGTTCCTTAGCTCCTGGAGGTAAGTTTCATTTAGTCTTCATCATTTCAGTACTCGCTAAAGTTTTATCATAGGCACTGCTGCAGTGCAGCCAAATATGATAATGGGATCCTTAGGTAAAATTAATCCACAGCTAGAAAGTATATAACTTAGGTGGAGGAAATAGTAGATTTCTTATGTTAAATCCTGTATGTCTAATTATAAGAACATGGAAAGGGACAGTAAAGTGAAAGAGCATAGTAAAACTTCCAAGTTAACGAGGGGGAAAATAGAATAACGAGGGGGAAAATGGAATGAGTGAAAACGAAATCAAGCCAGCAAAAATAGAGAAAAGAAAAAAAGGAAGAGACAGCGTAAAATAACTAGTAGTAAATGTAGAGTAAGATGGAAGGAATAAAAACTAATGTAGTTGTTACTGTGCTAAATATGAATGAACTGTTGGGTTCAAAAGCTCATGAAGAAAACAGACCAAAAAACACAAGGTCACATTTGTTATATCATATTAAACTGACGTAAGATTGTATTTTAACAAACATAATCAGACCAAACAACAAAAGGGAAAAAGAAACTTAAAAGCTATATACATTTATTGAAAGTGTATAGATAGGCAATTAATAAGAGTATTGCTCATATACCTGTAACTGTCCCTTGTTCAACAATTGTAACTAAGAAGATTGAGTGAAATAATGATTCCCCATATGAAACATCTGTATGAACACATGATGTATTACCAATATTTGAAGTTTTTTTATGTAACAAACTTGCTTCTTGCTAATTTATCTAATCTAGGGTATGTTGAGTACAACACTAGTCATGGAGAATGATTTAATTCTAAATTGTCCTGTTCTGTAGAGAATCCAGTCTGCAGAGCTAAGTTGATGAGGAATGGAAGAAGAGATTTTTTAAAGAAATTTCTGCAAACTCAGCAATTTTTTGTATCTACTTCAGGATTGTTATGTATCTGCTTTATCCTAATAGAGTTATATTTATATTTAGATTATCTTTCATGAGAGGAGATCCATGAGTAAGTGATACTGTTTTCCTGTATTATAGAAGAGCTTCCTGCCAAGAGTGGTAACCAATGAGATGAATTTTTCTTATTGAACTCACTATTCTGTCACTGAAACATAAAGTACAAATTGTAAATATACTAACAAACCCCATCTTCTATCTCATTGCATTGTTGAATATCTTCCTTTGTAGGTTTCTGCTTGTGGAGCAGAATGAGGAAATTTGTAAACTCAGCCCCTGTTCTAATTTTTCTTTTCTGCTGTTCTAATTGGTGTTTTTTCTTGTCTGCCCTTTGTCTTCTAGGAGGAATGCAGGCTCAGGTTGGAATGCCAGGAAGTGGACCAGTGTCCATGGAACGGGGGCAAGGTAAATAAATGTTTATGTCTGACTAATGTGAATTGGTCTTGGAAGTGTTCCACATCCACAGTATCTAATATGGCAGCCACTAACCACCCATGGCTATTTCAATATTAAGTTAATTAAAATTAAGTAAAATTTAAAACTCAGTTCCTTAGTCACAATAGCCACATTCCAAGTGCTCAGTGACCGTAGGTGACTAGTGAATACCACACAGGACATTGCAGATATAGACCATTTCTGTCATCGTAAAAAGATCTATTGGACAGTGCTGGTCTAGACTTTCCACTTGGTGATTCAGAGCCCAGCTCTACAAGAATTGATAATGAAGCAAGTGGATCCTTTGTTTCCTGATTCCTAGTCTAATTATTCCACTGACATGTTTTCTCTCCCTGTATGGGTATCTGTTGACTGAGTAAGGAATTTTAATAATGAGCATGTAAATATGTGGCTGGGTATGTAGAAGACTAGATTTAAACCCCAGAGAAAACTGGAAGGGGATCATAGGTCTGTAAAGCCTACTTAATGAACATCTGTTGTGCCGTGGCTGTACTGTCGTATGTAACAGTAGCTGCCGTTCCAAAATCTCCACATTATTTATTCATGTTACTGGAGTTTGAAGGACAAGAAAGTGCAGTGGTTAAGTTGGAAACAATGTTAGGAGGAGAGATGGTAAGAAAAGAGAAGGAACTGAGTGCATACTATATGCCAGGTACTTTAATTTTCATAAATAATCTTGTGAGTTAGGTGGCAGCACCTCAGTTTTACAGGCAAAGAGTTGGAAGCTCAGAATAAATTACTTACTCAAGGGGACAAGGTAAGTAAATATTAATGTATGAGTAGTCTGGACTGGATTTGGTGCTCTTATTCTCTTTTTCATCTAGTAAGTGGCAGAGCTAAGATTCAGAAGTCTTTGACTCCAAAATCTATCCTCTTTCTGTTACTCCACACTGCCTGTTAACTTCCACTTACATTCTTCAGTGTCTTTTTCTCTTATTCCTTGGGAATAAGATGATGGGAAAGACTGTTTTGGAGAAGCATAGAGAAGCTTAAGGTTTTTTCTTCTGTAGCATATGGCTTATAAGTGGAACCCATTTAAAAAGCAAAATATTGGCGAGGTGCAGTGGCTCATGCCTGTAATCCCAACACTTTGGGAGGCTGAGGTGGGTGAATCGCTTGAGCTCAGAGGTTTGAAACCAGCCTAGGCAACATGGCAAAACCCTGTCTCTATAAAAAATACAAAAACTAGATGGGCAGTGGTGGTGTGCACTTGTGGTCTCAGCTACTTGGGAGGCTGAAGTGGAAGGATCACTTGAGCCCAACAGATAGATTGAGGCAGCAGTGAGCCATAATCACACCACTGCACTTCAGCCTGGGCAACAGAGAAATTATATCAACACACACATATATATGAATATATATATACACACACACGTATATATACACACACATACATACATAAACAATATGCAAGTCTGTGGTTTTTACACTGGGGTTGGTTGCTGAAGTGACAGAATTAACTTTTCCTTGTTAGATGTCTGACAGCAGGACAAACTCCCTGGCCAAATATCTCATATTTTCTCTAAGCATCCCATGCTTTTGTGCTATTGTACGCCGCCCTATCCCCACCCCACCACTGTCAATAGATTATATATGTTCCCCAGAGTATTTTTGCAGTAATGAGAAGGTATTAGGGTTTCAGTCATACTTCTACCTGTCATGGGGCCAGCACTCAATCCATCAGGTTTTAGCTGTTTAACGCATACTTGCACAAGACATCTTCTTGTTATAGTTATCTTCACCTTTTTGTCAGAAACTGACAAAGGGAAATGACTCATGTTTTGAGGGTATTTCCAGGATGTCTTCATGAATAGACGAAGTGAGATCAGCTTTCTTTTGTAGTTTCCTTCAGTACCCAGCAGAGGAAGCAAGAGTCTTCTTTTCGTGTGTGCCTAGTTTGTGTTACTTTTCCTGAAATCCATGCTGATTTTGTACATTTGTAATGCTGACAGGAGATGGAGATGTTTGAAAAGATACTTCTTGCTTCCCTGCCATGTTTGTTTAGTGTTGGTGCCCATGTCATCTCATTAGTCTTTGTTTGCTGTTGTCATGATGTTTATTATCAAAGACTTGCTGTGGCAGAGTATTTCTTGTGGAGTGATACTCTCTTTCATCACGTAAAGTTCATTCACTGCATTTCCCCATCTGATACGTTTTGACAGCAGAAATTTTGTGCTTTAAAACGTGACAAAATAGAATTGCCGTACTTCAGTTATGGCCGCTTCAGAATGAATCTTGCCTTCCAGATTCAGTGCAGTTTCTTTTATGTTTTGCTTCTGAAACTACATTTATGTTCTTTGCGTAACTAGAAGATCCAAAACTATCCTTTTATATATTTTTTTCTAATGATTTTCTAAGAAGACCTAAGGGAAAAGTAGTAGCAGAGGTGAAAATCGAAAATGTCTGGTTATTCCCGCCTAGATCAAACCAGTGCCCCATGGGATTTCCTTTCAAAAGCTATCTGCTCAAAATGGAACTGTTTCAGAGACCCAAAGGAGCTAGTGTAGTTTAGGGAGATTTGTAGCCTGAAGCAAGCCAATGAACTCTTGGCTTTTTAACTTATATATGTAAATCTCAATCTCCGTGTGTGTGTTTCTGCATGTGTATGCAAGCTATTTTAAGTGTCTGCTCTTTCTCCTTTTGAACTTACTGCTTACCTAGGAACCCTACAGCACTCGCCCGTGGGACCCGCCGGGCCTGCATCAATTGAGCGAGTTCAAGGTACCCATTGTATCTGTGGGTTTCCTTTTGCTTGTGGTGTTCAGGGTGGGACGTTGAGAGGAAAAGAGCTGCTTGGCAGTCATCCTTGCGTTCAGAACCCAAAAGGGTAGTGTTTTTGGGTTTTTGTTTTTTAATTTTTTCCTGTTGAGGCCACAAGCCTAAGATTGACCTCTTCACACAGGGCAGAGAACATGGATGATATGGGCATCTGTCCGAGGCTGTACTCCCTCCCTACTGGTGTCAGGAGGCTTGGATGGAATAGCAGTCTGTAAGGAGACAGCGGGTTCTTGCAGAGCCATGGCAGTGTTCACATATGCCAAGACTCTACCTCTCTTTTGTGACTCTGGTCCTTGAACTAAGATTGATTAGAAGGAAAACCAGGAGCATAAGTTTCTTCAGGTTGCAGTGCTAGTCCTTGGCAGGTTGCTCCCCAGTTTGCTCTTTATATAATTCCATCCATACCTCTGACATGGCACAGATTCTGCCTACACCCTGCTTCTGTTCTTGAGCTGCAAGAGGATTCTGCTGTGGTGAGGTTTCACCCACTCTAAGGTGTCTAAATTATGTTGTCAGTGGTATATAGAGTCATTTCTTGTTTGCTTATGTGTCTTTCACAGCAGTAACTCCCCGTTTGTTTCCCTGTCAGTGCCAATGCAAGACCCCAGAGCAGCTATGCAGCGGGGATCCTTGCCTGCCAACGTCCCAACCCCTCGAGGCTTGTTAGGAGATGCTCCGAATGATCCACGGGGAGGCACTTTACTTTCTGTAACTGGAGAGGTAGAGCCTAGGTAAGCACTAACATAGAAGGAAACAGTTGAAGAAATCAGAATTGTCCCTTCTTTCCTGAGAACAAAAATCTTTCTGTACCAGTTGTACCTGTTTGCCTACTTCAAAAGATAGATAAATATTCATGGCCACTGTCCAAGGATAAGCACTTCTCCTAAGGCAGAACTATGTAGTTGAGTATGTCATTTTGAGCTACTGTATTTTCAGAAATTAGAAATTTTAGTATACATACTTGAACAGGGAAATTTATAGTAGTGGAAATATTAATACTAGCAATAATAGGCCGGGCGCAGTGGCTCACGCCTGTAATCCCACTACTTTGGGAGGCCAAGGCGGGTGGATCACTTGAGGTCAGGAGTTTGAGACCTGCCTGACCAACATGGCAAAATCCCATCTCTCCTAAAAATAGAAAAATTAGCCGGGCATGGTGGTGGGTGCCTATAATTCCAGCTACTCAGGAGGCTGAGGCAGGAGAATCACTTGAACCCAGGAGGTGGAGGTTGCAGTGAGCCAAGATCATGCCACTGCACTCCAGCCTGGGCAACAAGGGTGAAACTCCATTTCAAAAGTAAATAAGTAAATAAAATAATAATAGCAATAATAATAATTGACATTAATGGGGATCATGCCTCTGACTCTGCTCTGAGTACTTTACTTAGATCATCTTATTAAATCCACAAGACCCTGTGAGATGGATACCATTATTAGTCCCATTTTACACGTGAAACTGATGTGTGGAAAAGTTAAGTAAATGTGTCCAATATCACACAGCTAATAAGTGATAGAGCCTAGATTTGAACCCATACAGTCTGAATCCAGAGCTCATGTTCTTATACATTGTACTGCAAACTAATACATATAATGAATATTCTTGATTCCTCCCTAATTATGAACCAAATACGAAATTCTAGAATACATGGATGTATATCTCTGTAGCTTTTCTTCCATCTATTTGGTGTTATTTTCTTGTTAGTATTCATAGACTGTTTACATCAGCTGTTTGTTGGATGTTTACTTACTGATCTTCTGCTTGGTATTTTGTTGTTGTTTTGTTCTATTTTAAAATATAATGTTTTTCTCCATCTCCAGAGGTTACTTGGGACCACCTCATCAAGGTCCACCCATGCACCATGTCCCTGGCCATGAGAGCCGAGGACCACCCCCACATGAGCTGAGGGGTGGGCCATTACCCGAACCCAGACCTCTAATGGCAGAACCAAGAGGACCCATGCTAGATCAGAGGGGTCCACCGTTGGATGGCAGAGGTAAGGGGAGACCACATTGCAAATGTGATAATGAACTCAGCTGTCTTTGGCTCTAATCTGGGATAAAGAATGCCGGAAACAGTAGGTTTGCAAGCATCTTTAAGGTTTATCCACAAATCTGAGAAACTGGGGAGGAGACATTAGTCTCATATGTTAATAGCTGAGGAGCAAATGTGACTATAAGAGATTTCTATCTTTCTTGGATTGTTCATCATTCTTGCAGTACATGCAAGTGGCTACATAGTGGTTTTCTTACAATTTTCTTTATAGGTGGAAGGGATCCCCGAGGAATAGATGCACGAGGGATGGAGGCCCGAGCCATGGAGGCAAGAGGGTTAGATGCCAGAGGACTGGAGGCCCGTGCAATGGAGGCCCGTGCAATGGAAGCTCGTGCGATGGAGGCCCGAGCGATGGAGGCCCGTGCGATGGAAGTCCGAGGGATGGAGGCCAGAGGCATGGATACCAGGGGCCCAGTGCCTGGCCCTAGAGGACCTATACCTAGTGGAATGCAGGGTCCCAGTCCAATTAACATGGGGCAGTTGTCCCCAGGGATCCAGACAGGTATGTGTAACACTGACTTCTGGCATCCAATGAAATCTTGATCTATTCAGGAATTGATTATTGAGCCTAATTATTACTGCCTTCTGACTTGGTTTGTTTCTTCGCTTGTTAGAAAGGGAAGACTCAGATCTCCCTGTAGCTTCTCTATCCCTTAGGGTGGTGATTCTCTGGCTATCAGGATTGTAGTTCAAAAAAAACAACTTTATCCCACAGTAAGTAGCTATTCATTCAGAGCAGAGCCCCTGAAAATTTAGGGGTTAGAAAGTAGTCTTCATTGGGGTACAAACCAACATCATGTACATGGTTTTTTCCAAAATATACTTGCCCAGATCTCATCCCAGGTATAACTCAGAATCTCTTATTAGTAGGATCTGAGCATGGATAGTTTGAAAAACCTCCCCCAAATGATTCTAATGTGAACCCTGACTGGGAACCACGGGGTTAGAGTATATGAAGAGCTGTTAGTGGCCATTTAGATAATCTTGGGTTTACAGAGACCTGTGTTAATTTATTGTCATCAATTAACAATGAACAGTGAATTGAAAGTGAACAGTGAATGAACAGTGAACAGTGGAATGTGAAAGCCAATTTATTAATAATCACCTTAAAAGGTGTGGAACCGAAGGCTTGTCTCCTCTCTTTTATTTGGGTCTCTCTGCCTGTGTGTACATGCCGGTCTGTGATTGTCATCACCTCCCTCTTCGTCTCCACTTGGTTGTGGAGAGGTGGTATGTGTGTTTCTTCCCTGAGTTTTTATATGTTGGCACCTTCATTTCTCTCTAACTGCTCTACCTTCCTTTTTTCCCCTTCCTCTGTGTAATTCTCTCTTCTATTTGTTTATGTGTCTTCCTCCCCATGTCTGTGTGTATGAGAGAGAGAAAGATAATGGCAGAGCTGGAATGGAATACATCAGTCGTCTAATTCCCTCAGTCTATAGGTTTGGAAATTAAGGCCCAAGAATTCAGGTGACTTGACCAAATTCACATGACTAGAAACTGGCAGAGTAAGGAACAGAAGCCACTACTTTTTCCACTTTACTACTCTGTCCTGTTATCTGCGCATTTGTGTGTGTGTGTGTATGTGTGGATATGTGTCTACCCCCTCCTCTTTAATATGAAATACAAATAGGGGTTTTTTTTTGCTTTGTGTAGAATAAAACTGTTCTCTATTGTGTTTGAAGTGTTCGTGGGCCTTGATTTTTATTGTACTCTGTATGGTCAGTAACCTAGTAACAGAAATGGGTTTTATGCATTCATTCTGCCATTCAGCAAGTATTTATTGAGCACCTACTATGTACCAAACATAGATCTAGGTATGGGGGATACTGCAGTGTGAACAGAACAAAGCCCCTTCCCCCATGGGCTTACATCCTAGTTGGGAAGACAGATAACAAACAAATAACTATATAATGCACTTACGTAATTTTACTGGTAGTTCTATGGTGCAAGACATTGCAAGTAAGGATTGGAAGAACATTTCTGGATAATATTTTGCTCCTTTCTCTCTGCTGGTGCTTGAACTTATTACCCTAGTACTAGGTTTATATCATTTTTGTTAGTAGATTCTATAAAGCCAATTAGATCTGAGGCAAGAGAAAATACAAATTTTATCTTCAAACTTTTTAAAAATTTTAATTAATATATTAACTTATAAATATATACATTCGTTCATCTATAAAAGATATATATATTAACTTCAAGCCAGGCGTGGTGGCACGCACCTATAGTGCCAGCACTCTGGAGGCTGGGGCAGGAAGACCATTTGAGCCCAGGAACTTGAGGCTGTGGTGCATTCTGATCGCACTTGTGACTAGCCACTGCACTCCAGCCTGGGCAGCATATTAGACTCCCATCTTTAAAAAAAAAAAAAGCCAGGGTAGAATCCTTTAGTCCTAGCTACTCTGGAGGCTGAGGCAGGAGGATCAATAGAGCACAGGAGTTGGAGGCCAGCCTACATAACATAGTGAGACCACATCTTAAACTAAAAGGAACCTTGCTTCCTCTCCTACGCCTGTCTCCCCTGTGGCCCCCTAGGTCCTGTAGATAATGACTTTTATTAGATTTTTCATGTTACTTTCTGGAAAATATGAATATATGTTCTTATTTTTCCCCTTTCACTGTTCTGTGCCTTTTTTTTTTT
>NW_016822066.1:140850-154970 GCF_001698545.2 Rhinopithecus bieti | reverse complement strand
ACTTTTATTAGATTTTCATGTTACTTTCTGGAAAATATGAATATATGTTCTTATTTTCCCCTTTCACTGTTCTGTGCCTTTTTTTTTTTTTAACTTAACAACATGTCCTGAATTCATACTTTTAAATTAGATTTTAAAATTAACTCTAGTCCACGTAGTTAGAAACTTGTGAGCAAAAGGCTTATTATTACTAGGGTGATTATATAATTTATCAGCTAAAGGAGAACATGAATGAAAGTGCTGTTACTTTACTTGGAGGCAAAAACATAAACTGGGACTATCTTAGGGAAACCAAGATGTGTATGGTCACTCTTGCTAGTACTTATCTGCCTAGAGCAAGCACACCTAGAAACTTAAAAGGGCCGTTATCGAGTGGTTAGATCACAATTACAGTACCTCAAATTAAAGCTTCAAAAAGATTATACTCAGTTGCGAATTGTGCTGCTATAAACTCGTGTAACCAAACACCACATGTTCCCCAATAATCTATGGAAATACAAAATTTAAAAAAAAGATTATACTCATAGGTGTTTCAGACCCATAATAGCTCATTAATGTTCAGACTGGTCTCTGGAAACTTGTCTCTGGATTCAGTATTGATGATGAACAGAACAGTGATAGTATTCTAGCAGTCTGTACAAATCTCTACTAATGTTTCATCTGTCCATTGTCTTTGGGAAATGAGTTAATGCATGTAAGTGAATGTTCCAGATAATAGAACTATTCTACCAAGTTTTTTAACTTTTTAATAAAAAATTATAAGAGGTATTTGATATTTCCTTTCTTGAACAGGATACAAAAAATAGTTTAATCAGTTTTGACTACTCAAGGTCGTCATTAAATAGATTCATTATTGTCTATACCGTAATATAAAACATAGTTATCTCCCGTTTGGTTTCTGGTCTCCTTCACTGTCAGGCTGTCACCTGGCTCTTCATATTGCTGAAGTGGTATCTGCTCCTAACAGTTGTTTATCCGTATTTCTTTTATGTTTTGCTGCTTCTAATCTGCTGGGTAAGCAGGTAACAAGTTTGTTAACAATATATGTTTATTAAGAGAGTACCTAAGCCCTGGGTGAATGCCTGAGTGTGAACATAATGCTTGTATAGGGACATTCTTACAGTTACATTTGGTACTCAAGAGGTCTTTTCCTTGGGTTCTGCTAGTCTTGCAAAGTGTTGAACTTATTGAAGATCTTAAATACCAGTAAGTATGATATCACTGTACTTTGTTCGTTCACTCAAGTCAGTCATATTTTTTGGTCTACATTTAGCAGAAAGCATCTGCCATATGTTCTCTATGGAAAGCTATAAACAGCAAATGTTGGGCTAATAGCAGTCTTTTGCCTGGAGGCCTTCCCATTGCCTTTCTAACTCTCTGACATTATGAACATCTCTGCCTCACTTGTGGGATAGGGCCCTTTGGGACAAACTACCTGTGTCTGATTGAACTAGGGTAGGGGGTGGCCCTGTGAATTTAACTTCCCCAGTGGACCAGAATACATTTTCTCTAGACTCTGTTGGCTTTCATTTGTGTTTCCAGTGAGCGCTAGTTTCCAGGGTGCTCTCAGTTTTCCCTTTGCTTATTTGGCTGAGTTTTGATTAATTCAGTGGTATCCAGTTGTGCTGTGTGATATTTGTTGATGGTGCTGGAGCTGTTGTAAGCAAGTATGTCAAACTTATTAGTTGATCTCTGGTTAAACGCTGCCTTCTGCTATTGCTAACAGTAGAAAATGATCTTCAGAGTCATTGGTTTGCTGTTTTTACTCATATCTGTGTAGAGATTGTAATTTTTCACATTATTACTAAATTCAGGTTAGCTATACATTAAAATCCCAAAATCTCTTTTTCTCTTTGTGCACATAGGTCCCAGTCATGCAGGGAACAGGCATGCAAGGAGCGAGTATACAGGGTGGAAGCCAGCCTGGCGGCTTTAGTCCTGGGCAGAATCAAGTCACTCCACAGGATCATGAGAAGGTAAGCAACACTGTCTGACTGCCTCCTTATGCACAATTCTAGCCTTTTTGATTCCTCTTTTCACAGTTACCATGTGGCGATCCTGGGTCTTCAAAGTCCCTTTGGAGGTGATGTTTATTCTAACTTAGAACTCTTTTATGATCTTGTTACCTGAAAATTTGTGAGTCTGGTCCTGAAGTTGCTAATGGATGTGAAGTTCTTAAGTGGATGTAAATGGCAGCTTATTTTATAGTTCAGACTCTTCTGCCAATAGCAGGTTTTCTTGTTCAGGCCAGATTGACCTGAAAATCCATACCCTTTTCCTTCCCTTTCTACTTTATCCCTAAAACGGTAGTAGATTCCCCATGATTATATCTTTCTGTTTTTATATTTGACCATTGTGGGGAGCTTATGTCTGAGGGAAAGGCTAAAATTTGTGAAAAAGAGAGACTTTCAAAACAGGATTAAAACCTGAAGGATTTCCAGGGCTCACAGGTATCATCTTAGTCTCCAGGAACTTTGAGTTCTTGAAGTTGTCTGTTTTGAATAGTCTAATCTTAGGTATTTTAATTTATACTTGTTCTTTTCATTGTAGCTTTTCTCACCAGTTTTGTTTTTTTTGTTTTTTGTTTTTTGTTTTTTTTTTTGGAGGGGGCTGTTGGTTTCTTTCTGTGTGAAATGTTCTTCCTTTTCCATTTCTTTCCTTTTCCATTTTGCTTCATAGCCCACTACAGTAACTTTTTGGACAGAAGCTGGTGGTGGGTTTTTTGTTTTGTTTTGTATTTTTTAGCTGCCATCATTAAAACTGACTACCTTTTTTTTCCCTCTGCACAGGCTGCTTTGATTATGCAGGTTCTACAACTGACTGCCGACCAGATTGCCATGTTGCCTCCTGAGCAAAGGCAGAGTATCCTGATTTTAAAAGAACAAATACAGAAATCCACTGGAGCACCTTGATAGGTGAGCAAACTTAATCCCATCTGAGTAGGAGTAGCTCCTTGTCTATTCTCGGTATATACTTTTAACCTTAACCAACAAGATTGTTCTCTCAGCAGCCCTAAATCCACTTAGCTAGACTCTTCTTTACCCTTCAGTAGGTTAGCTCCTGTAGGAATAGAGTAAGGCTATACAATATTTGTTCAGTTGTTGAATTGCTTATAATCTTTCCTAATGACAAAGGTAATGTATGATCAGTTTAACAAAAGTAATCATATATAGAAATGTAGAAAGTGAAAGGTAAAAAGCCCTGTTTCCTCTATCTTGTTCCCCAGACAAAACCTCTAAATACAGTTTGGTGTGTATCCTTCTATAATCAGTTGTATTATTTTATTCCAAACTGTCCTGTCAAAATGGAAAAAATAACAGAGCATTTCAATAAAATGTGTAAATATTTTGTTTCCTGTATTTATTTTACAGTGAATATTTTTATGTTGAACTATTATAGCACATAATTTAAGGTAGTAAATGTCCATCATCACCATCAGTTTCTATATATTTTGAAGATTGCTGTACCCTGCTACCTTTATTTTTCTTGCTCATCATTTAGGCAGAAAGAATCCAGGGGCCAAGCACAGTGGCTTAGCCCTGTAATCTCAGCTTTGGCGGGCTGAGGTGGAAGGATTACTTGAGACCAGGAGTTCAAGACCAGCTTAAGCAACATAGTGAGGCTCCATCTTTACAAACATTTTTTTTAAAAATTACCCAGGCATGGTGAGATGCGCCTATAGTTCCAGCTACTTGTGAGGCTGACGTGGGATGATTGCTTGAGTCCAGGAGGTCAAGGCTGCAGTGAGCCATGATTATGCCACTGCACTCTAGCGTGGGTCACAGAGTGAGACCCTGCCTCAAAAAAAAAAAAAAAAGGGTCCAGGTAACCTACTTCATAAATAATCATGTGACAACTTGATTACACATACATGGATCAGTGTTTCCTTTTTAAAAAAAAAAATTGCCCCAGCATTTTGTATTTTATAAACAATTCTTTTTTCTAAAACAGTTTAAAATTCACGTTGCCCCACTATCAGGTAGGACAGCACAATTTAAATTTCTACTTTTCACCCTATCCATATTATAATTCCTATCCTTATGTTATATAAT
Organism: Rhinopithecus bieti; assembly: GCF_001698545.2. Classification (NCBI taxonomy): domain Eukaryota; kingdom Metazoa; phylum Chordata; class Mammalia; order Primates; family Cercopithecidae; genus Rhinopithecus; species Rhinopithecus bieti. Next base: position 150,918 of record NW_016822066.1, on the reverse strand, counting down.
AGTGAACTCACTTAACTATTAGTAATTACCACTCTTACAAAATATATCATTTTAATCCATATTTGTGATGTCTTTAAATGTTTAAACTGCAACTATGCATCATATATATATTTAGACTTTAAATGAATTAATGAGAAGCTATCATAGATGGAGGGCTCTGTAGACTTTTGGTACCTTAACGTTTTATTCCACAAACCCCACATATTCTTTTTTTTTTTAAGTAAAAGTATAGACTACCTATTACATTCAGAGGAATAGATACAAATTATTTCTCTTTTACTAGTTTACTTATGCCAGAGAAGGCATTCCCTACAATGTGAGAAAATTACTGCTTACTGTTTCTGGATAGTAGAAGTAGAAATGTTTCTGAAATTTCTTTCATTATATTTTTGCTTATAAGATGTTTAAGGCCTTGCATATTAACCACAGGGCAAAGGTTTTGTCTAATTTTTTTACCTTTTATTTTTAAGTAATCATAGACTCAAGGAAAGTTGGAAAAATAGTACAAGGAGTCTCATGTACCCTTCACCCAGTGTAGTATAAAACCAAGAAATTGACATTGGCACATTACTGTTAACTTGACTGCAAACTCAGTTTTCACCATTTTAAAAAACCTGTCATAATTTGTGTGTATGTATGTGTGGTTCTATGCAATTTTTTTGTGGGCAGGATTTTATTGTGTGTCTACTGTTGTTTGTGCATACCATGGCTGAAGTGTTGGCTTTTCCTTTTCCTTCATCCTATACCTAGCTAGTTGTGATCCATCTCTGCCATCACGGACAGGCTTCTATACTATTATCATTAGAGATGAATGGTTCTCAAACAGGGGCAGTTTTGCCCCCTAGGGGACATTAGGCAATGTCTCGAGACATTTTTGGTCATCACAACTTTAGGGAGTATGGCATGCTATTGGAATTGAGTGGGTAGAGGCCAGAGATGCTGCTAAACATCCCATAATGCACAGGATGGCCCCCCTTACCCACTTCCCAATAGCAACTAGTGATCAGCCCAAAATGTCAATAGTGCTGAGGTTGAGAAACCCTGCTGCAAGGGATGATTGCTTTGAGGAGGCAGGAGGTCGGAGACAGACACCTTGCAAATCTGTCCTGGTGATTTGATTGTATGCCTGTCCTCCCTCCCCTAGCCTTTTATTTTTTTCCTGAAGTTTTTCCTGAAGAGAGCTTTGTCTTCACTCCTAATGGCTTTCTCCTAACTTCTTCTTACAGGTTTTCAAAAATACCTGGCAAGAAATCTGGAAATTCTATAATTTTGTTGAAATATTGAAAAAAGATGACCTGCATCCTAACCCTTGAATGACTCAAATCAGTGCCAGGTGGAGGACTCCCATCACCTTCTCTCAGAACAAAATCACTTCATTTTATTGTCTTAGTTTGTATATTTTCTGTGACTTCAAATAAACTTTGAACATAATTTTAGTACACTGCAAATTGATATACATGACCTTTTTGCTTTTAAAAAGCTTAACACTAAGGGTGAAACCTTAGATGTGTTTTCTACCCTTACTGCAGTATTGTACTTTAACATATTGCCATAGTTTTGTTTTTATTTTAAGTTAACCATTTATTCTTCTTGATGATATTTGAGCATTTCTCAGAAGCAATGTTTTCTGGAACTTGGTTTTTGTTTAGTTTGCTTCCAGTAAGAATTATTATAAGGCTTTGCCCTCTGAAAACATTCTAGGACTTCTGAGTCTTCTGGGAGAAAATAGCACGTGCTTAGAGCTATAAAATGGTCAGAAGGCTAACAGAGCAAAGAGCCTAGCACAGCCATGTGTTTAGTTTAGAAAAATCCAAATATCAAAATGCATTTGTTTCAATAGCAGGTCTGAACATGTATAATTCAGAGTTAAGACAAAAATTGTTTTAGCACTGGTTTGAGTCTGTCAGCAACACAAGAGACTGTTGACATTTACTTGTGTGTTCTTAAACTTATCAGTCTAGGCAGTCAACTTTGAAAGTTTAAAAAGCCACTGATTTTTCACATGTTTGAGATGAAATAAAAACAGAAATCAAATGAACAAAATACATTTCATCCTATCTTCCAGGCAGTCCCTAACCTGCAGTCCTACCCTGTAACTACATTTATTCTGGGAACTTAAAACACAGAAAACCCTAAAACTTGTACATTCTTCTGATTTTAAGTGGACCAAATGTAGAACACAGTCAGATTGCTCATTAGGTCTGCTCCTGCCTGCTTCCTTGTGGATAGGTATGAACATAATTAGTGCCATTAGCGCTAACCTATGGGTCTTCTTGCCTAGTATTTCTCTCTCTCTCTCTCTCTCTCTCTCGCCACCGCCTCCTCCTCTCTCCCCCCACCCCACCCCGTCTCTCTCGTAGTGGCATTAAGGAGGAACATGGTTTCTCTCCATCAGGCCAACCTCAAGAGGTTAAGAGTTGCCTTAATAATCAGTAAAGTTCTACTGGAACTACTTTTGAGCCAACTTATATTCTTGGAATCCTATCCCCTGGGTTAGGATTATGGTCAGGTGAATTAAAAGCCTGGCATAGGCTTAGAGAATGTAATAGCATATTGCTTATGTGTCAAGCAAAAGAATGCAAAGATAATCAACTTTTTGAGTGACAATGAAATTGAAGGATTTTCTACTCATAAACATTTATAAGAAATTTGCTGATTAAGGTATTTCGTATTACAACTTTGCAAGAAAAACTTGCTCAAAGCAGATGAGGAGCTTTCTGTGTATCCTGCTCATCCCCAGTTCAACTTGGATGTTGGCTATGCATAGGATTTATTATTTTCATTACCGTGAATATAATAAATCATGAATTTATGTCTACTTCCATAAATATTCAAGCCTTGGGATATTGATTTTGGCAGCCATCATATCTTGAAGTGAGTGTGTCAATATATTTAGACATGGAGACCAAGAGTGATGCCTTTCTCATTAGGAACTCATTGTAAGTTTCAAGATTTCCAAATCAAGGTCATTGAAGATGAAGTTGTCATTTGGTCAGTAGTTGTCTAATAAGAACCATGTCTTCAAGGTTTCATTGTGCATTTTCCCAAAGCCTTATTAAACCTGAATTAGCTGAAATCCGGGTGAACAAATTGGCAACAGCAGTGGTATCCCTCCCTATGTAAACAACTATCAGTATTTTTTACTGTTGTAATAAATGAAATGTGATTAGCCACCATGAGTTCGTGACCTACCTTTATTGTGCTCAGACTAGTGACAAAAAAAAAAGTTTTATCCTTCAAGCCATAGAGATTCCTAAAATATTAGAAACAACCATTTGTTCATTCTTGGTCACTTAATGGTAGAAAAAATAGATAATATAATGCTAATTCAGTAGAACCATTCTTCTAAATCTATAATGAGTTGAATTGTCTGGGCACAATGAAGTGTGAGGTTTCTCTCTTAAGAGCCCTGGGCTTCTCTCCTTCTAGTGATTCACTGTGACGCCTAACATCCCAGAGCCAGTGTGGTCCTTCTAGGCTGAGGTTGGGTAGATGGCAGAAATAAAAAGCATTCTGATAGAGAATGAAGGCGTTTTGCTTATGTCATTAGCTGAATTATTCCTTAGCGATATAGGTAGTCCACAAAAATCTATGAAAATTATAAATTATTTTTTAAACTAGACATTAATAAACTCCTTTAATAAAAATAGTGATAAAGAGCTCCTCTTGACTAAATAAGNCCAGGTAACCTACTTCATAAATAATCATGTGACAACTTGATTACACATACATGGATCAGTGTTTCCTTTTTAAAAAAAAAAATTGCCCCAGCATTTTGTATTTTATAAACAATTCTTTTTTCTAAAAACAGTTTAAAATTCACGTTGCCCCACTATCAGGTAGGACAGCACAATTTAAATTTCTACTTTTCACCCTATCCATATTATAATTCCTATCCTTATGTTATATAATAGTGAACTCACTTAACTATTAGTAATTACCACTCTTACAAAATATATCATTTTAATCCATATTTGTGATGTCTTTAAATGTTTAAACTGCAACTATGCATCATATATATATTTAGACTTTAAATGAATTAATGAGAAGCTATCATAGATGGAGGGCTCTGTAGACTTTTGGTACCTTAACGTTTTATTCCACAAACCCCACATATTCTTTTTTTTTTTAAGTAAAAGTATAGACTACCTATTACATTCAGAGGAATAGATACAAATTATTTCTCTTTTACTAGTTTACTTATGCCAGAGAAGGCATTCCCTACAATGTGAGAAAATTACTGCTTACTGTTTCTGGATAGTAGAAGTAGAAATGTTTCTGAAATTTCTTTCATTATATTTTTGCTTATAAGATGTTTAAGGCCTTGCATATTAACCACAGGGCAAAGGTTTTGTCTAATTTTTTTACCTTTTATTTTTAAGTAATCATAGACTCAAGGAAAGTTGGAAAAATAGTACAAGGAGTCTCATGTACCCTTCACCCAGTGTAGTATAAAACCAAGAAATTGACATTGGCACATTACTGTTAACTTGACTGCAAACTCAGTTTTCACCATTTTAAAAAACCTGTCATAATTTGTGTGTATGTATGTGTGGTTCTATGCAATTTTTTTGTGGGCAGGATTTTATTGTGTGTCTACTGTTGTTTGTGCATACCATGGCTGAAGTGTTGGCTTTTCCTTTTCCTTCATCCTATACCTAGCTAGTTGTGATCCATCTCTGCCATCACGGACAGGCTTCTATACTATTATCATTAGAGATGAATGGTTCTCAAACAGGGGCAGTTTTGCCCCTAGGGGACATTAGGCAATGTCTCGAGACATTTTGGTCATCACAACTTTAGGGAGTATGGCATGCTATTGGAATTGAGTGGGTAGAGGCCAGAGATGCTGCTAAACATCCCATAATGCACAGGATGGCCCCCCTTACCCACTTCCCAATAGCAACTAGTGATCAGCCCAAAATGTCAATAGTGCTGAGGTTGAGAAACCCTGCTGCAAGGGATGATTGCTTTGAGGAGGCAGGAGGTCGGAGACAGACACCTTGCAAATCTGTCCTGGTGATTTGATTGTATGCCTGTCCTCCCTCCCCTAGCCTTTTATTTTTTTCCTGAAGTTTTCCTGAAGAGAGCTTTGTCTTCACTCCTAATGGCTTTCTCCTAACTTCTTCTTACAGGTTTTCAAAATACCTGGCAAGAAATCTGGAAATTCTATAATTTTGTTGAAATATTGAAAAAAGATGACCTGCATCCTAACCCTTGAATGACTCAAATCAGTGCCAGGTGGAGGACTCCCATCACCTTCTCTCAGAACAAAATCACTTCATTTTATTGTCTTAGTTTGTATATTTTCTGTGACTTCAAATAAACTTTGAACATAATTTTAGTACACTGCAAATTGATATACATGACCTTTTGCTTTTAAAAGCTTAACACTAAGGGTGAAACCTTAGATGTGTTTTCTACCCTTACTGCAGTATTGTACTTTAACATATTGCCATAGTTTTGTTTTATTTTAAGTTAACCATTTATTCTTCTTGATGATATTTGAGCATTTCTCAGAAGCAATGTTTTCTGGAACTTGGTTTTGTTTAGTTTGCTTCCAGTAAGAATTATTATAAGGCTTTGCCCTCTGAAAACATTCTAGGACTTCTGAGTCTTCTGGGAGAAAATAGCACGTGCTTAGAGCTATAAAATGGTCAGAAGGCTAACAGAGCAAAGAGCCTAGCACAGCCATGTGTTTAGTTTAGAAAATCCAAATATCAAAATGCATTTGTTTCAATAGCAGGTCTGAACATGTATAATTCAGAGTTAAGACAAAATTGTTTTAGCACTGGTTTGAGTCTGTCAGCAACACAAGAGACTGTTGACATTTACTTGTGTGTTCTTAAACTTATCAGTCTAGGCAGTCAACTTTGAAAGTTTAAAAGCCACTGATTTTCACATGTTTGAGATGAAATAAAACAGAAATCAAATGAACAAAATACATTTCATCCTATCTTCCAGGCAGTCCCTAACCTGCAGTCCTACCCTGTAACTACATTTATTCTGGGAACTTAAAACACAGAAAACCCTAAAACTTGTACATTCTTCTGATTTTAAGTGGACCAAATGTAGAACACAGTCAGATTGCTCATTAGGTCTGCTCCTGCCTGCTTCCTTGTGGATAGGTATGAACATAATTAGTGCCATTAGCGCTAACCTATGGGTCTTCTTGCCTAGTATTTCTCTCTCTCTCTCTCTCTCTCTCTCGCCACCGCCTCCTCCTCTCTCCCCCCACCCCACCCCGTCTCTCTCGTAGTGGCATTAAGGAGGAACATGGTTTCTCTCCATCAGGCCAACCTCAAGAGGTTAAGAGTTGCCTTAATAATCAGTAAAGTTCTACTGGAACTACTTTTGAGCCAACTTATATTCTTGGAATCCTATCCCCTGGGTTAGGATTATGGTCAGGTGAATTAAAAGCCTGGCATAGGCTTAGAGAATGTAATAGCATATTGCTTATGTGTCAAGCAAAAGAATGCAAAGATAATCAACTTTTGAGTGACAATGAAATTGAAGGATTTTCTACTCATAAACATTTATAAGAAATTTGCTGATTAAGGTATTTCGTATTACAACTTTGCAAGAAAACTTGCTCAAAGCAGATGAGGAGCTTTCTGTGTATCCTGCTCATCCCCAGTTCAACTTGGATGTTGGCTATGCATAGGATTTATTATTTTCATTACCGTGAATATAATAAATCATGAATTTATGTCTACTTCCATAAATATTCAAGCCTTGGGATATTGATTTTGGCAGCCATCATATCTTGAAGTGAGTGTGTCAATATATTTAGACATGGAGACCAAGAGTGATGCCTTTCTCATTAGGAACTCATTGTAAGTTTCAAGATTTCCAAATCAAGGTCATTGAAGATGAAGTTGTCATTTGGTCAGTAGTTGTCTAATAAGAACCATGTCTTCAAGGTTTCATTGTGCATTTTCCCAAAGCCTTATTAAACCTGAATTAGCTGAAATCCGGGTGAACAAATTGGCAACAGCAGTGGTATCCCTCCCTATGTAAACAACTATCAGTATTTTTTACTGTTGTAATAAATGAAATGTGATTAGCCACCATGAGTTCGTGACCTACCTTTATTGTGCTCAGACTAGTGACAAAAAAAAAAGTTTTATCCTTCAAGCCATAGAGATTCCTAAAATATTAGAAACAACCATTTGTTCATTCTTGGTCACTTAATGGTAGAAAAAATAGATAATATAATGCTAATTCAGTAGAACCATTCTTCTAAATCTATAATGAGTTGAATTGTCTGGGCACAATGAAGTGTGAGGTTTCTCTCTTAAGAGCCCTGGGCTTCTCTCCTTCTAGTGATTCACTGTGACGCCTAACATCCCAGAGCCAGTGTGGTCCTTCTAGGCTGAGGTTGGGTAGATGGCAGAAATAAAAAGCATTCTGATAGAGAATGAAGGCGTTTTGCTTATGTCATTAGCTGAATTATTCCTTAGCGATATAGGTAGTCCACAAAAATCTATGAAAATTATAAATTATTTTTTAAACTAGACATTAATAAACTCCTTTAATAAAAATAGTGATAAAGAGCTCCTCTTGACTAAATAAGTCATCCTAACATGGAGTTCAGGTTTTCACAATCGCTTTTAACAGAATAATACAAGATGACAATATAGCTGACTTGCAATTATAATACAATTTCAATTACAATTAGCATACTTTCTAGATTTTCTTTCCCAAATGGAGAGCCCAAAAGAAGTAACAAAAGACTCATTCATCAAGCAAAGAAGAAAATCCTTTATTTTTTGACAAGCAAAATAAGAATAAATTGCTGTTCACACTGGATAAGACCGTATCAAAAGTGACAGTAAAAATGTACACTGTTGGTGTTATATGGGGATGGGGTTCTCAGTAATTTTGTTTATTATTTATGTTTATTGTTATGTTTGTCATTAATTATTCAATAAATTTTTATTTAAAAAGTCACCCTACTTAGAAATCTTCTGTGGGGATGGGAGGGACAAAAGATTACAAACCAAAATTCAGGAGATGGTAACACCAGAATTGATAAAATCACCTGGGATTATTTGTATAACTCAACCACCAAACCTCTGCTATCAAGCCTTGCTACAGTCATGGCTGTCCAGAAAGGTTTACAGTTATTTTTCCAAGAAAGGATCCATGGGTTTTAAGAACTTCAGAACTTTAAGAACTTCAGAAGTTCTTTAGTTGCTGAAGCTCAAGTAATGAAGTTGAATGCAATCAAAAAAAGAATACCAGGGAGTCAAGGCTTGAGAGGTACATTCTTACCCCAAAGTAACTGCTCAAACCTGACCAGACCAAGTAAATTACTGAAGATACAAAGGAGAAACAAAATGCAGATTGCCGTCCTTATTCCTATAACTCAAAAATTTTCTTTGTTGAAGTAGAATTGAACCTTTCTAGGATCCAGACTGGAATATCGGTGACAGCATTTGCGCAGGCTCTTTGCCAAAGTCCGAGGGCCACATAAGAAAACTCCCACTACAGACCTGTAGGAACAGAACAATAGTACGGGCTAGAATGCAACAATGATAGAATGGAGAAACTGCCTCTGTTAGGCCTCTACTACTTCCAAGAACCTTGAATAAAAATTTGGTTGTTAACTCCCACGTTCTTCATGGTAGTTTTTTAACCTTTTCTGCGCACAAACCCCAAATATGCTCTCAGCCCTTAACACTTTCAGCACTCGGCCTTCCCTGTTTTGAGAACACAGATGAGAGACATAGGACAGTGCAGTGGCTAAGTGCCAGATTGTGCAGCCAGTCTGTCTGCGTTGTCTGGGCTCACATGTCAGCTCTGATATTTATCCCACCTGTGGGACTTCGGGCACATTTTTTTTTTTTTTTTTTTTTTTTTTTTTTTTTTTTTTTGAGACGGAGTCTTGCTCCGTCGCCCAGGCTGGAGTGCAGTGGCACGATCTCGACTCACTGCAACCTCTGCCTCCCGGGTTCAAGCAATTTTCTGCGTCAGCCTCCTGAGTAGCTGGGACTACAGGCATGTGCCAGTATGCCCAGCTAATTTTTGTATATTTAGTAGAGATGGGGTTTCACCATGTTGGCCAGACTGGTCTCAAACTCCTGACCTCGAGTGATCCACCTGCCTCAGCCTCCCTAAGTGCTGGGATTACAGGCGTGAGTCACAATGCCCGAGAAGGGCAAATTTCTTAACCTCTCTCTGTTTCAGCTTTCCCATCCGTAAAATGGGGATAAAAATAGTACTCACCACATAGGGTTGTTTTAAGGATTAAATAAGAACATGTAAAGAAATTAGAAAAATGCCTGCCACATAGCAAGTACATATGTATTAGCGCCCATTAAACCCATCCACTGTGAGCTTATCCCCACCTCAAAATTTCTCCTACTGGAGAGGTAGTGTTCTTTCTTGCCAAGGCTAATCTTTCCAGCTATGCTCTGGGTCTCACCTTCTTCTTCCTTCTCTCATACCCTTCTGTCCCCCTCTTTTTTAAAAATCTAATCATGGTATAGTTTCTATACCATAACATTCGCCCCTTTGAAGTGTGCAATTTGTGCTTTTTCGCATAGCCACCAAGTTATGCAACCATCACCGCTATCTAATTCCAGAACATTTTCATCATCCCCAAAAGAAACCCTATCCACATTAGCAGTCCTCATTTCCTCCCAACTACCCTGTCCTACCCAAGACGATCACTTATCTACTTTCTGTCTCTGTTGGGTATGCCTATCCTGAACGTTTCACATAAGTGGAGTCATACAATACATGGCCTTTGGTGTCTGGTGTTTTTCAGCATGATGTTTTCAAGATTTGTCCATGTTGTAGCATGTATCAGTACCTTGTTTTTTTTTTTTATAGCTAAATAATATTCCAGTATGTGAATATACCACATTTGCTTCATCCATTCATCTATTGATGGACACTTGGCTTGTTTTCACTTTGGGGCTATTATGAGTAATGCTGCTGTGTACATCATGTACACGTTTTTGTGTAGACATATATTTTCATTTCTCTTGGGTGTATAACAAGGAGTGGGATTGCTGGGTCGTATGGAAACTGTGAGATTTTTTTTTTTTTTTTTTTTTT
>NW_016822066.1:132878-140372 GCF_001698545.2 Rhinopithecus bieti | reverse complement strand
TCAGCTCACTGCAAGCTCCACCTCCTGGGTTCACGCCATTCTCCTGCCTCAGCCTCCCGAGTAGCTGGGACTACAGGCGCCCACCACTGCACCCGGCTAATTTTTTTTTTTGTATGTTTAGTAGAGACAGAGTGTCACCATGTTAGCCAGGATGGTCTTGATCTCCTGACCTCATGATCCACCCGCCTTGGCCTCCCAAACTGCTGGGATTACAGGCATGAGCCACCACGCCCGGCCTAATTTTTTGTATTTTTAGTAGAGACGGGGTTTCACTATGTTGGCCAGACTGGTCTCGAACTCCTGACCTTGTGATCCACCCGCCTTGGCCTCCCAAAGTGCTGGGATTACAGGAGTGAGCCACCTTGCCCGGCCGGAAACTGTGTTTAACACTGAGGAACAGTCAAAGAGTTTTCCCCAAGTGTGGTACCATTTCACATTCCCACAAGCAATGTAGTAGGATTGCAACTTCTCCACTTCCTTGCTAACACTATTGTCCATCTTTTATTATGGCCATCTTAGTCCTCTCCCCTCTTTCATGTATTTATTTTATTCTATGTAATGGTCCCTGTTCTGTCTATAAATATGCTTAAGCTAAATAAACATTTCCTGACCCTGCTACTCTTCCAACACTATTGACCACGCTTCTCTAATATTTGCTCCCTTGGGTTCTGTGACACCGCTTCTCTGTGTACTTCTATTTCTTCCCTGGTTTGTCTTTTTCCCTTCCCATATAACCTAGGCAGCATTCCTTGGTACTCTGTCCCTTGCTAGTCTCTCTCTCTCCCTCTCTCTCTTTCTCTCTCTCCTGACAACCTCATACTCTCTCAAAACTTCAGTTACATTCAACAGGATAATTAGCATCTCTTATGCTTATATGCTGCTTTACAATTTACAAAGCATTTTTTTCATATATTGTCTCACTTAATTGTCACAACAACCCTGCAAGTGAGTAGAGCAGGCATTCACTAATATGACCCTTGTCTTACAGATGAGGAATCAAGATCAGAGGGTTCAGAAGTTCAAGGTCTCATAACTAGACAGTGTCAGAACCAGAATGAAGGCCGGGCACGGTGGCTCACTCCTGTAATCCCAGCACTTTGGGAGGCCAAGGTGGGTGAATCACCTGAGGTCAGGAGTTCGAGACCAGCCTGGCCAACATGGCGAAACCCTGTCCCTACTAAAAATACAAAAAAATTAACTGGTTGTGGTGGCAGGCACCCGCCTGTAATCCCAGCTACTCGGGAGGCCAAGGCAGGAGAACAGCTTGAGCCCAGGAGGCAGAGGTTGCAGTAAGCTGAGATCGCGCCATTGCACTCAAGCCTGGGTGACAAAGCAAGACTGTGTCTCAAAAAAAAAAAAAAAAAAAAAAGAGAGAGAACCAGCATGAGGACCCAGGATCATCTGAATCCAAGTCACTAAGTGCTCTAGCCACTGCCTTCCTGAAGCCTTTCTTAATCACCTCATGCCATGTGGCCATAGACTTTTCTTCCCTCTAGCAACCATGCACCTGTTTCACGGAGTGCATTATTCTGCTTTGAGGTGATTGTGTGCATCTCTTATTCAAACGTATTCTCCTTGAGGGCAAGAACCATATCCTATTTCTCTTTCAACCTCCAAAGCTTCTAGAATGGTGAAAGCTGAGCTTATAAAAAGTAACCAAGGCTGAGCTCGGTGGATCATGCCTGTAATCTCAGCACTTTTGGAGGCTGAGGCAGGTGGATCACCTGAGGTCAGGAGTTCGAGACCAGCCTGACCAACATGGTGAAACCCCATCTCTACTAAAATACACAAAATTAGCTGGGCATGGTGGTGGGCACCTGTAATCCCAGCTACTCAGGAGGCTGAGGCAGGAGAAATCGCTTGAACCTGGGAGGCGGAGATTGCAGTGAGCAGAGATCATGCCACTGCACTCCAGTCTGGGCGACAAAAGCGAAACTCCATCTCAAAAAAAAAAAAAAAAGTAATCAAGAATATTTGTAGCATTGAATTGATCATCACCTGCCTACTTGTTCAGGGAATCTCAGCTTCATCTCCTTCCCATTGGCATGGCTGATTTCATAGCACCAGGGTTTTTTGTGCTCTAACCATGTCTCAAAACCCTCCAGAAAGATTGAGCTCAGGTGGCCAGTAAACTAGATAATACCTTTGTTACTTTAAGTAGAGATTATTGAGTCCCCTCCCACCAAAAATGCATTTGAATTGCTCCAGTTCTCTAGTTTGTTTGGTAGGATAGATCAGAACTGATTCCACTTGCCTCACTGTTTGAATGGAGTTTGCTAGGGCAAAAAAACCTCTTTTCATCAGTTTCAAGATCATGACCCTATTTTTCTAAAACCCCAGATGAAATTTCCTCAGTCTTCATCAAGAATCTAAGAATGGCACAAAAGGTTTCTGCCCCAGAGATCTTTTCTTAAGAGTGTTCAACATGCTGTAATACCTTTCCTAAATCCTAACTCCGCAAACTCATCTTTTTTTTTTTTTCTTTTGAGACAGAGTTTCTCTCTTGTTGCCCAGGCTGAAGTGCAATGGCGTAGTCTCAGCTGACTGCAACCTCTGCCTCCCAGGTTCAAGTGATTCTCCTTGCCTCAGCCTCCCAAGTAGCTGGGGTTACAGGCATGCGCCACCTCACCCAGCTAATTTTTGTATTTTTAGTAGAGATGGGGTTTTGCCAAGTTGGCCAGACTGGTCTTGAACTCCTGACCTCAGGTGATTCACCTGCGTCGGCTTCTCAAAGTGCTGAGATTCCAGGCAGTAAGTCACCGCACACGGCCCCCGCAAACTCATCTTACTGGAGGAAAATATACTTACTTGGGGTGGGAGGTAGCTATTGTAGAAAACTCATTGTCCCACATTGGTCTCCCAAAGGAGGTTTTCTGTTTCAGACCTGTCAGGATGTCAGTGGCCTTGTCAAAGTTTAATGCTGCATGACCAACCTGGATTCAGAGGAATAAAAGTTAGAAAACCAAGTCCTAGGCTGGGCGCCGTGGCTGACGCCTGTAATCCCAGTACTTTGGGAGGCCGAGGTGGGTGGATCACCTGAGGTCAGGAGTTCAAGACCAGCCTGACCAACATGGTGAAACCCCGTCTCTACTAAAAATACAAAATTAGCTGGGTGTGGTGGTGCATACCTGTAATCCCAGTTACTCGGGAGGCTAAGGCAGGAGAAGTGCTTAAACCCAGGAGGCAGAGATTGCGGTAAGCCAACATTGCGCCGTTGCACTCTAGCCTGGGTGACAAGAGCAAAACTCCGTCTCAAAAAAAAAAAGAAAAGAAAAGAAAAGAAAAGAAAACCAAGTCCTGATAGCTGCCTCTTCCTTCTTTCCACCACTTTTAAACTTGTGTGTGAGTGTGAGGGCAGGTAGGAAATCATAAGAAATAACTTCTAATCCATATGCACTATCCTTTGTCTGACATTCATCTTATGTTTACTAGGGGAATTAGTGTGTTATTTGGACTCACAATGTTGCTGTCCCATCCAGTGAGGAAGAGACGGTAGTTTAGAAAACCCACTTTGCCTAATTTCTCCATCTCCTGTTCCAGGGAAGTCAACAGGTCGTTGAACCAGGAAAAGGCACCTGTCTCCCTGCAGATCCAGTAGAAATAGATCTGAAATCAGCAAAAGAGAACATAGCCTTATTAGGTGACCTTAAAAGTCACATTACAGAGCCGCAAACTTTAGGCAGCAGGAATGTTCAGAGTTCTGACAATTTTCCTTAGGAAAGAGCCTTCCAACATCTTTGGTCAGGGTTATCTTAAACTCCAAATAGAAAAGAAGACGCTGTTCTTATGACAAATCTGTTGAAGTGGATGTCCTGGCCAAGAGAAGTGGTCACTTATTCTCATAACCCCAGGGATAGCTTGCTCTTATCAATTGTAAAGAACTTAACCCAAGAATGCAATAGACTTGTCAGACCCAGGTCAGATGAAAAGTGATATACGGGATTATACCTTTTTTGTTTTGAGGTTGTGGTTTGCACACTGGAATTTGTACCAGATGGATTTCAAAATAGAAGCAAAGGGGGTGACCCCAATTCCTGCTCCAACCAGCACAGCCACTTCATACTGGAAAACATCCTCACTGGCTGTGCCAAAGGGACCATCCACTTCAATCCTGGCAGAAGACAGAAGATAACGGGAAACTGAAGGCTCCCCTCTACCTCCAACTTCAAACATCCTCCCAGAAATATAGTTGTTCCCATGGTTGACTTCTGCGTATTTATTTTAATCCTATTCTATTGTACCAAACTTAAGGTTCAAGGAAGAATTGTTTCTCTTTTCTGCCAGTCTGCATTCTGGTCTGGGACTCTTCTGGTCTCAAGGACCTACCTGGGAATTGGTGAATATTGTTGTTCAAAAGCCCTTATGAGATTTTCTGTCCAGTCCCCTGCTGCTCGGATATGAATGGAGAAGAAATCTTCCTCTGGAGCAGAGGTCAAAGTAAAAGGATGCCATTCCAGGAGAGAGATTGAGGGGCAATTAACAAAGATATACTGCCCCACTTCCATGCTGAAGCCACGCTTGTTCATCTGCAATTCCAAAACTTTGGATGGGTGCATAACAACCTGTGAATGAAGCACATAGACCAAAGAAGGCAAACTCTAATGGTGACAGGGACAGGCAGATAAAGCAAATGAGTGAAGCTAGAGGGCTGGTGACAGTGGTGAACTACAAACACAAATCCTCTCTAAAGAGGGCAGCAGCTACTTAGCTCCAGACAGTGGTTGCAATATGGAACCATGACAATGTTACCAGGTTTTCTGATTCTTCAAGAGAAGTAAGAAATAGCTTTGAAAAAAATCAAACAAAAGCTTCCATCCAGATTTTTAAATGCTGGCAACCAATTCGACTTTATAAACAAACATTGTGTGCACCAAACAATCATCCTGATGATTTTGGTGAAGCCCCTCTTTCCCAGTTCTGTCCAGCACTGTATGCCAAACCCAAGTTTTTTTTGTTTTGTTTTGTTTTGATTTTGAGACAGAGCCTCTCTCTGTCACCCAGGCTGGAGTGCAATGGCGTGACTTCGACTCAACTCACTGCAACTGCCGCCTCCCGGGTTCAAGCGATTCTCCCACCTCAGCCTCCCAAGTAGCCGGAATTACAAGTGGGCACCACCACGCCCAGCTAACTTTTTTTTTTTTTTTTTTTAATTTTTAGTAGAGACAGGGTTTCGCCATGTTGGCCAGGCTGGTCTCGAACCCCTGACCTCAACAGATCTGCCCTCCTCAGCCTCCCAAAGTGCTGGGATTACCACCCACGGTGCCCGGCCTCCAAGTGCCTCTTTATTCCCTTCAGGGTGACAACATAAAAATTTAGTTCTATACTCTGATAGAAGAGAACTCATCACAGCAAGAGGAAAGTGCATATTCTTTACCTTGGTAATCACAACCTTCTGCTGGGAGCGATAAAACCGGAGGATCCTTTCACAGATATAAAGAATGACCGGTGCAAGGATCCACTTCCAAGACTGCACAGAGACAGGGTTAAGAATGAGATTACACATTAATTTCTTGTTTAGGACTTATTTATGTAGCAGCTCATCCTTCATTCTTTACTGAGTTCTCCAATGTGTATCATTTTTAAGGTACTAATTTCACCAAATCTGGAAGATGGAAATAGAAAAAATAAAAGACAATGGTGTAGTTTGCTAATCTGTTATTCATAAAACAGACCAATTCCTGGAAATTTACAAGTCTGACCAAGAAGCAAGAGAAAAGCACAGAAATGGGACACATGGTAAATATCCTTATTCTTAAATTACATGTAAAATTTAATTTTAAGGCCTGGCACAGTGGCTCATCCTGGCACTTTAGGAGGCTGAGGCGGGCAGACTGCCTGATCTCAGGGGTTGGAGACCCAGCCTGAGCAACATAGCGAAACCCTGTCTGTACTAAAAATACAAAAAATTAGCTGGGCGTGGTGGTGCATGCTTGTAATTCCAGCTACATGGGATGCTGAGGCATAAGAATCTCTTGAACTCGGGAGGCAGCAGAGGTTGCAGTGAGCTGAGATCACGCCACTGCACTCCAGCCTGGGCAACAGAGCAAGACACTGTCCCCAAAAATAAAAAAATAAAATAAAATAAGATTTAATTTTAAGAATCTAAGATTATCTTCGAAGACAGCTTGTCCAATCTAAAAAACCAACAGAGAAAGTAGATGTGAAATAGAAGCAGATGATTAAAAACAAAATAAACACAAGAAAGGGAAAGTATGTGGCTGATGCTATTGGCTCATAAAACTCAGTACTAATCCATCACCTCCTTTCTCAAGTGCTTAAACATTTAACGTAGTATTTTTTTTTTTTTTTTACCTTGTTTACATTTTTTTTAAAGTCAGCTTTTCGGCCAGGCGTGGTGGTTCACACCTGTAATCCCAGTACTTTGGGAAGCTGAGGCAAGTGGATCACAGGTGTTCAAGACCAGCCTGGCCAACATGGTGAAACCCCATCTCTACTAAAAATACAAAAATTAGCTGAGTGTGGTGGTGGGCGCCTGTAGTCCCAGCCATTCGGGAGACTGAGGAAGGAGAATCACTTGAACCCAGGAGGTTGCAGTGAGCCCAGGTCGCGCCACTGCATTCCAGCCTGGGCGAGAGAGCGAGACTCCATCTCAGAATAAATAAAATAAATAAATAAAGCAGCCTTTCTATCCCTGAGATCTTTGCAAAGCGGCAGTTTGTTTCTACCTGTACAGGAACTACTAAAAATGTACTTCCTAGCAATACTAAATTATGTCCTTTCTTGCACAGTTGCTCAAGTGTGATACATTGGGACTGTGTGAAGTGAGGTTTCTTAAGCTGGTGCAAGCAAATAACTTCCTTGAGTATCTCTAGGGAAGGAAGAGGCAGAGATGGGATAAGTCAAACAGAGTGAACATTATGCAATTCAGTGCCATTTCTTATTTGAAAAAATTCCCTAGCTGAATTTGAGGAAAAATATATTTAAGAAATGGGTAATAACTATGTGAAAAAAACATTGGCCTCAGAAATAGTCAGAGTAATAAATATTAAAACAAGATACCATTTTAGTCTCTCAAATTGAAAAACAACTTTAAGTAATAATGCCCAGCATTAACTGGGATTCAGGGAAATGGGCGTGTTCACGTGGGCATGCAAATTGAACATGCATTTCACATGGCTGAAAATGCAAATTGGCAACATCTTCCCAGAGAGCAATTGAGCAGCACATCTCAATAGCCTCAAAAGTGTTCTTTCTCTTTTACCCTGGAACTTCACTTCTAGGAAATGGAGATAAATAATTAAGGTGTGAAAAAGTATTATACATGAGTAAAGTAATGGCCACAATGTTTACTTTAAAAACGATTAAAATGGTATATATACCATACACATATTTCTTCAAAAAAGTACTTTAACACCACATGGGAAGTTTTTTCTAATACTGAAATGGGGGAACATGTTTCTAAATAAAATAAACCGATCATTTATAGGGGGCGGAGCAAGATGGCCGAATAGGAACAGCTCCAGTCTCCAACTC
>NW_016822066.1:125084-131736 GCF_001698545.2 Rhinopithecus bieti | reverse complement strand
TTTATTTCTTTCTCCTGCCTGATTGCTCTGGCCAGGACTTCCAGCACTATGTTAAATAGGAGTGGTAAGAGAGTGCATCCTTGTCTTGTTCCAGTTTTCAATGGGAATGCCTCCAGCTTTTGCCCATTCAGTATGATGTTGGCTGTGGGTTTGTCATAGATGGCTCTTATTATTTTGAAATAGGTTCCTGCAATGCCTAGTTTGCTGAGAGTTTTCATATGAAGGAATGTTGAATTTTATTGAAAGCCTTTTGTGTATCTACTGAGATGATCATATGGTTTTTGTCTTTAGTTCTCTTTATGTGATGAATCACATTTATTGGTTTGCATATGTTGAACCAAACTTGCATCCCAGGGATAAAGCCTACTTGATCGTGGTGGATTAGCTTTTTGATGTGCTGCTGGATTCAGTTTGCCAGTATTTTGTTGAGGATTTTTTCATCGATGATCATCAAGGATATTGACCTGAAGTTTTCTTTTTTCATTGTATCTCTGCCACGTTTTGGTATCGGGATGATGCTGGCCTCACAGAGTGAGTTAGGAAGGAGACCCTCCTCAATTTTTTTGCAATAGTTTCAGTAGGAATGGTACCAGATCTTATTTATACATCTGGAAGAATTTGGCTGTGAATCTGTCTGGTCCTGGGCTTTTTTTGGTTGTAGGTTTTTTATTACTGATTCAGTTTTGGGACTCAATATTGGTCTGCTCAGGGATTAAATTTCTTCATGGTCTGGTCTTGGGAGGTTGTATTATGTGTCCAGGAATTTATCCATTTGTTTTAGGTTTTTAAACCATTTCTTCTAGGTTTCTTTGTTTGTTTGTTTGTTTGTTTGTTTTTTAGTTTATATGCATAGAGATGTTCATAGTAGTCTCTGAGGGTTTTTTTTTTTAATTTCTGTGGGGTCAGTCGTAATGTCCTCTTTGTCATTTCTGATTGTGTTTTTTGGATCTTCTCTCTTTTTTCTTTATTAGTGTAGCTAGTGGTCCATTCTTTATTTGTGTAGCTAGCACTCCATCTGTCTTATTACAAAATTAGTTTCTAAATAGGTACTTATTGATTTCTAGGAGTTATTGATATATTAGAAAATTAGTCCATGGCCTGTGAGTTGTAAATACTTTTCCTACTTGGTAATTTTTTGTCTATCTTTATTTACAATGGGAATTTTTGTTTGTTTGTTTGTTTTGACACAGGATCTCACTGTCACCCAGGCTGGAGTGCAGTGGCATGACTACAGCTCACTGCAGCCTCAACCTCCCAGGCTCAAGTAATCCTTTCACCTCACCCTCCACGCCACCATGCCCAATTAATTTTTGCATTTTTTGTAGAGATGGGGTTTTGCCATGTTGCCCAGCTGGTCTCAAACTCCTGGGCTCAAGCAATCCACCCACCTCAGCCTCCCAAATTGCTGGGATTATAGGTGTGAGCCACTGTGCCTGGCCCGATGGGGTTCTTTTGCCATGCAAAAATATCTCTTCTTTTATGGCTTCAGGATGGTTTATTTTATTTAGAAACATGTTCCCCCATTTCAGTATTAGAAAAAAACTTCCCATGTGGCCTTAAAGTACTTTTATGGGTTTTTTTACATGTAAATTTTTGCTTCATGTATCCTCGATTCATATTTTAGTGCAAGGTGTGAAATGAAAATATACCTTTTTTCCCAGATGATGATCTTCTTGTACTAAAATTATTAATTTATCCTTTTCCTGCTGAATTAAAATGCCAACTTTAGAAGGCTTTTTGTTTTATATATTTTTCGTGTTCCAAATGAGAACTAAGCTATTGTTCTTAATTCTGAATCTGATTTAAAGACCTTAATCATTCTCAGAGTACTTTGAGGCACCACAAATCAACCTTCCCCTTCCATTTACTCCTCAATATAACCTATTTTGTGAGCAAGCAAAGGTAAATCATAATATCTGCAAGAATTACCCTGGGGCACACCTTGAGTTCCCTAGAACACAGTTTCATGATCACCCAGTATCTAACAAAAATTTCCAAGCATAGTCTTAGAACACCAAAGAAAGCCCACTTCAAGAATGCTTTATTTCCCCCCAGAATTTGACTGGAATATCACAGCTGAGCTATGGGGCAGTATAGTGATCAAGAGTTCAAATCTTTGGAATCCAAAAGGCCTGGGCTTGTATTCAAGCTCCACTACTTACTTACTGTAAGAGCTTGTCAGTTTACTTAATCTCTTGGATTCTTGTCCTTTTGTTTCAAAATTTAGACAAAAAAGAAGTACATGTCTCATAGGTTATTGCTATATATAAATGAAATAATCCATATTATGCAGCAAGGCTGGCAGATGATAAACACAATTAATAATGTGGGCTATCATTATTACCCTTGCAGAAGGTCTCACAACATGCAAGAACTATTAGTTTTTTCTCTTCAAGATCCCCTTGTAATTGCCTGTTGCCAGTGATATTGGAAGTTTCTTAAAGGTAGGAACCCCATGGATATCCTTCATAAGACCCAGCACAGGACTGAGCTAATAATAATGATGATAATAACAATAAGAGTAATGATAAGAATAATAACAGTAACAGCTCCTAACAAGAGTCTGTCCTTGCCCATAGGGCTCTTACCTCAGGGGGCTGCCCTTCAAACTCAGGGCGCCTACAGTGGGAGTCATGATCATACCACATCTCAAAAGACTCTGCACACTTGTGAGGATGACCCTCATTTATGCTCTCCTCTGTTTGACCCCGAACAATTCCACTGAAATAGACAAAGAAGGATGGTTTGGGACAAAGAATTATGCAAGGTAAGGGGCTGGGCCATGAGAATGAGGGTTTGAGGATCTTACCCAATGCCGTGAATCCCTAAGCCAAGGATATAGAAGATAAAAAGGTGGTGAGTATACCAGAAGACCTCAAAATAACTCCTCCGGATGAACTCAGTAGCTGAAGTTACCATGAGAATCAAGGCTATTGTCATGATCACTCCAGTGAGACCAGCAATGCTGGTGAATGTCACATACTCCACTGTCTGTGAAAGGAGAAATGTCAGCCTGACACAATGTCCACCTGTGCACTTCCTGCTCATGACCTGATCTCAGATGCTTTGCTAGAAAGTCAGCTCACCGTGTTTCGGAACTGGATGGGATTTAGCCAAGAACCCCCCTTTTTCTCATCATGAGATAGGCTGGAGAGAATGGAGGCAAGTGAGCCATCTGTGGCCTGTCGGCTTCTGCTATAGCGGTCAAAGTTAAACAGGTGTGCAATGATGTGAATAGCTAAATGGAAAGATGAAAAGAAATGTTAAGAGGCATCTCAGCAACATCACGGCAGGTGTGCCCCATGAGACTAGAAGAATCCTACATTATAGTGCTTAGCAGAATGCTGAGTGCACAGAAGGTGCCCAATAAACCCTCGATTGCAGAGAGATCTTTTTTTATATTTACTCTGTTCCCAAAGGAATAGAACTTAAGCTCATGAAAATAGGCCAAGAACAGTGCCTGACAAATAGTGCCCAGTGCTCGATAAATATTTTTTGAATATGCATATGGATGGATGAATGAAGCAAGATTCTGAATGCCCTGGAGTCTGCAGATTCATGGATTGCCTGCATTACCTGTATGTAGGCAGATCATATAGGCCACCAGCTTGTGGAAGGTAAGGTTGTGATCCAATTGCTTTCTCAGTGTGCGACTGCAAAACTACAAATGTAAAGTGATCATGGTCAGATGTCTCCAGCCAGCTTTATTAAATTCACTAACCCATAACCAATATGTCTTCTTGCACATAGCATGCCAATACTCACCCACCGTTACCCACCCCCTTAGCTACCAAAGGAGACTTCTGCCTTCCATTCCTAGGAGCATGGTGTTGGGCTGTCCTACTGAGGAGTCTGGGGTCTCCTTCTTTAATGTGAAAGTTGACTTAGGAGTGGTTGGGACTCACTGAGCAGGTGCCCCTCAGGAAGGACAGCAGACTGCGGCACACAGGAAGCAGGATCAGCATGCTGTTAAAATTCAAGCAGAGAGCAGACGCTCGGGCACAGGCCAATGTTGACTAGAGCAGAGGAGAAAAAGAGACCATTAGCTGCTTCATTTCACCATCTAGCATGTGAGCCACTGACCCAGCCCACTCGTCTGAGGCCTGCAAATGAACAGGGCTACAGCTGCCTCCCCTCTCTCTCAGTAGCTAACACCATCAGGCCAGGCTCTGTTTGCAGAATACATAAAATATACTGAATTTACTATTGAATTGAGACATTCTCGTGACAGTAGTTTGGAAATGTTTGACTACATTTACTAACATGAAAGAGAATAGGATTTAATGATTACATGTTAGCAAAACATCCTATGGATGTAACATTTTACGTAATACTCTTAATTATAATTTTGTTATTTGCCACTTGTAAAAAAGTCCTAAGGATCATACACACACACACACACACACACACACACACACACACACACACATATACACACACACATATATATGTGAGACAAGGTCTGGCTCTATTGCCCAGGCTGGGGTGCAGTGGCGAGATCTCAGCTCACTGCATCCTCCGCCTGCTGGGATCAAGCCATCCTCCCACCTCAGCCTCCAGAGTACCTGGGACTACAGGTGTGCACCACCACACCCAGCTAATTTTTGTATTTTTGGTAGAGACGGGGTTTCGCCATGTTGCCTAGGCTGGTCTGGAACTCCTGAGCTCAAGAGATCTGCCTGCTTTGGCCTCCCAAAGTGCTGGGATTACAGACGTGAGCCACCATGCCTGGCCAAGGATCATATATACCTTTATTTGCATTTTAAATAAAGCTCATACTTAGAGGTATAATTACAGATGGTATTTTATTCTTTTCTGTATTTTCTAATATTGCAGTTATAAGCACATAATAGTTGTATAATAAAACCCTTAAAATTTTAAGCAATTCTATTAAGATGTCTTTAAAATTGAACAAAGTCATGACTAGCAAACCTCTTAGAGTAAAATTTTTAAACAGGTAGATATTTGAGAAGGGAGAACTTCAGAGGAGCAAAATTTTAAGCTGATTTCCTTGGGTGGCCAGGCAGCATAAATCAAGAACAACCTGATCCAGCAGTAGAAGCTGCTAGCAAAGGAGACAAGAAATCAACACTTCAAAGAAGTAGTTAGCCCAGAAAAACAGGCCTTACTAGATATAAGCTGGACAGAATATGCTTAACTCCATGACAGCTAAATCTGACTTCTCTCCTCAACTCTGTACAACTGGTCTCTGAGTCTACTTCATGAACTTGGGACTGCTATAGAGTGTGACAATGTTGTCATAGC
The DNA here is from genome assembly GCF_001698545.2 of Rhinopithecus bieti. Classification (NCBI taxonomy): domain Eukaryota; kingdom Metazoa; phylum Chordata; class Mammalia; order Primates; family Cercopithecidae; genus Rhinopithecus; species Rhinopithecus bieti. The sequence goes on along the minus strand of NW_016822066.1, from coordinate 126,471 downwards.
AGAGGAGCTGACAGCAGCAGCCAGGCAATTTTTTTGCATTTCAACTGACTGGCCAGCCTTATATTGTGTGCATGTCAAAGACTTTCTAAAAGGAGGGGTATGGGTTAAGGTTAACAATTTCTTGGCCTTTTTCTAATTATCCATGAAGCACAAAATTGATTTTTCCTTACATCGTAAACCCAGGAACATGTGATATCAGTGTAATACACCAGGACAAGACCTGTCTAGTATCCATAATGGCTAAGAATGTCAGGCAGTGTGGTGAACAAAAGCTGCCCTACTGTTTTCCATTTCTGGCTTTTCCACATGACCTGTGTTTTCTCCCTCTGCTGAGTCACGCTCCGACTGTTTTCGGTACAGACAGCCTGTTCCATTTCTGAGTAAATTTCCTCTGCTCATCTCAGAGATCCTGCATTTCCACATTGGTTCCCACTACTTGCTTATTTGAATCACAGAGATTTCTTAAAGCTAAAATTGGCAAGTGAATTGAAAATATAGGACTATAATTTCACAGTTCCATATTCTGTGGTGGCTATCTGTATAGGATGAATTCTTTTTAGAGAAAACATTTTTTCCTCATTGCAGCACATTTAAATATGCCAATGTATGTTCATTTCTCTAGAACCCCACTCACTGGTGTTATAATTGAACTCCTGCTGCCATTAATGCATCATTGACTATGGATTTAAACTTCTTCCTCTGCTGCTTATCTGCTCTACTTCATAGTGAATCAAATTGCTCTCTGTATTTTCCCAAGGAGAGCATGAGTTGAAGAAATAACCTGTGAAATGTTTAAATAAATTATGGTATATCAATGTAATTAATTGTATTCTCTTAAAAGGCTGAGAGCTCTATGCAGTGATGCAGTGATGGTAAATATTTTAATGACTAGCTTTTGCAGGGGAGGGGGATTCCTGATTTCTAGCATTTGCCAATTTTGATGATGTAAATACTCCTACCATGGCAGATTTCAAGACACTAACTTGATGTCATTGAGCACCACTGAATGTAGAGTTGGGAAGAGATGCACACAACCGGCATTGCAACCTGATATGAGCTGGTTTCAGCACACCACTGGTTAGGCACTCACATGGAAAGATATCTGAGGCTGGGTGCAGTGGCTTATGCCTGTAATTCTAGCACTTTGGGAGACCAAGGCTGATGGATCACTTGAGGTCAGAAGTTTGAGACCAGCCTGGCCAACATGGTGAAACCCCATCTCTACTAAAAATACAAAAAATTAGCCAGGCATGGTGGTGCACACATGTAATCCCAGCTACTCGGGAGGCTGAGGCAGGAAAATTGCTTGATCCCAGGAGGTGGCGTCACTGCACTCCAGGCCGGGCGAAAGAGTGAGACTCCGTCTCAAAAAAAAAAAAAAAAAAAA
>NW_016822066.1:117002-122430 GCF_001698545.2 Rhinopithecus bieti | reverse complement strand
AAAAAAAAAAAAAAAAAATGCAAGGAATAAAGTGAAATTTGAGTATGGGAAGGAGTAAATAAATGATAGGGATAGGAAGAGTGTCGCCATTTTGGCTATTTTGTGTTTACCTGTTTTCATCTTAAATGAGTACAATCCTGCCAGTATCTAACTGGCTTTCAGAGTGAGTCAGCACTTTGAGACATACATTAGACCAGAGCATGGTCAGCAAACTGAGGTCCATGGCCCATGACCTGTTTTGCCACAGCCTGCAAGCTCAGAATGGTTTTTTGTATTTTATATTTTCAAATTTGCTAATGGTTGAGAAAATCAAAAGAAGAATATTTTGTGGCACATGAAAGTTATATAAAATTCAGATTTCAGTGACCATAAATAAAGTGGTATTGAAACTTAGCCACTGCTACTCATTTCTGTATTGTTTATGGCTGTTTTTGTGATACAATGACGGAGTAGAGTAGTTGGGACAGAGACCATATGGCTTGCAAAGCCTAAAATATGTACTATCTAGCTTTTTACAGAAACATTTGCCAATTCTTGGACTACAGCATTCAAACTGTTGCACCTAAAAGATGGCAATAAGTGAATAAATGGATATCTGAAGAAACAAAGAACAAATTTAGCATCTATAACAATACCTATCTGAAAAGAACTAAACCATTCCAGATGGGCCTGCCTTTTAATTACACCCTGACATACATTTTCCTGTTTTCAGATTGTGAGTCTTTTTTCAAATTAATCTATTTTTCCTTTGGACTCATTTGAGCTCTTAAGACTGCTTTTGCTTGTCCCAAATTCTGCCTCTGCACTGGCTAAACGTGAAATTTGGAACTCACTGCCCATTGCCTTGAGGACCAACCAACTGGTCTCTAGCTCAAGTGTGGAGGTGATTCGACAGTCTGTAATTCGACAGGTCTCCAGGGCGCTAGTATATATCCCTCGACCCAGTGTAAGTCAGAACCATCTCAGCACAACAGGCAAAGGACTTTTAGCCTAGGACATGGCCTATTCAGACTCCCTAGATCTAGACCACTCACTACACCTTTAGTACTATAACATAGTGATTTAAAGTGTGATATTGGAGTCAAGTTGTAGCATCACCAATTAATAGCTCTGTAATCTCAGACAGACATGTGATTTAACTTTTCTAAACCTCAATTTCTTCACCTGTAAAATGAGGATAATAGCAGGACCTACTTTATAGTAGTGCTGTGAGGCTAACGTCAGATAATGCGTGTAAAGTGATTAATGCAATGCTTGGGGCTTAGTAAGAGATCAATAAATGCTAGCTACAGAGTTGTGTCACCACCGAACCTCCTTTACCAATCAATTTCTTCCTGCCTCCTTTGCTCAGATACCCTTTTCCAGAGCTGAGTGTCTTCCAGAGAAATGTCTTTGAAAGAAAAGAAAGTCAACAGTCACAGATACCTCCAGAATTTGGAAGACAGAGGAGAGAAGTTTATTTAGAGGGAGCAGAAATATTTCTGGATCACAAAGAGACACAGGGGCAAATAACTCTGTGTCAGCCCATCATCAATTGTAGGCAAGGCAAATGATGAAATACAGTGATATCTAGGAGTAAGGAATTCCATTCCCCATCTTAGCTGTCATTTCCTCCACTATGAACGACAAAGTAGGTAAACTACAAGACCTGGGAGGAAGGAGGAATAAAACGATTTTAAGTAATTTATTTTTTATTTAAAATCAGTGCATAGGAGTATATATCAGAGATAATGAGAAGTCTAAGCTTGCCAGCTGGTTTGGTGGGGGATGGAAATTCAAAGCTAGAGAGTTAAATGTGAGTCACCATCATAGCTGGTAAGCTCTCCCAGCAAAAAATAAGAGGGGCAAAATGCAGGTAAATGTGGATTTTAGAGCTAGAAACACCCTTATATTTGTATCTAATCTAGTCACTTTATTAATCCCTTGCTGCCCTCCCCTGCCCAGTCCCCCCCACATACACATACAGGACCTGAAGTCTAGCGAGGATAAATAATTTGANAAGTCTAGAGAGGATAAATAATTTGATCAAGGTCACCCAGTTAGTAGCAGAATTCAAAGTACTTGCCAGGTTCTCTTTCTCCTAAACTAGTGTTTTTTCCATTATTGTGCAAAAGGAACTCAATATAAGGCATTGAGCATTTAAAATATGTCATGGGATAACCTGACAAAATAAGCACTTTTGTTAAATGTAAAACAAACAACCCTCCAGGGAAACTCACATATTTTCCCTGGAGCACCTGGTAGAGGGGCGAGGGGTGGACAGGAGAAAAAAAGAAGCATCACACCTTCTCTTTTCTCCTGTTTCTCCTGTGGGACCCAAAAGCAAAATAGGAGAAAAGAGAAAGAGTAATGAATGAAGATCTAGGAAAGTGAGAAAGGACACAGGGAGCCCCAGGCTCAATTGTGGCTCAGAAATGGAAGAATGAGAGTAGAGAGAGGCGTTGGAGTGTTAGGAGAAAGGGATTGTGCATACATAGGGTGGTAAAGGGGTTCTGGCCTGAACGTCACTGGGGAGCTGGGTTCGAGTGATGCCTCTTCAGTCAATTCATTGTGTGACATCTAGGTCTTATTTTCCTTTGTACAATCAATAAGTTGGTTTACATCTGCACTATGCAATGCCACGGACACTACCCACATGGGGCTGCTGAGCACTTGAAATGTGGCTAGTCTTCACTGAGATGTGCTGTGGGTATACATATCAGATTTGAAAGACTCAGTAAAAATAAAAATATGTAAATTATCTTATTAATATATTCAATATTGAATACATACTGAAAGGATCTGTTGATATGTTGGGTTAAATGAATTATATTGTTAAATATTAACTTCACCTGTTTATTTTTACATTTTCAGTGCAGGTATTAGAAAATTTAGGAAATACATTATGTGGTTTGCTATATTTCTAGTGGGTAGTGCTGGGCCAGATGATCTCTAAGATCACTTTCGTCTCAAACATTCAGCGACTTTTTGAAATCTTGACGGGACCAGTATAGGAAAGACAGAGAGAAATCAGCACTCATGGTAGTAGTTAGAAGTGAGATGGAAGAGAAAGGGAGACGACAGAAAATGAAAACAGATAGAAATTCCAAATACTTGTGATTTGACAACATGAACAATTGCATGCCATTTGCCTCCGTCCTCTCATCTGACCCAGAGTTGTATTTTTTAACTAACTGGTCCTGAGGAACCCAATAATTGGCATGGAATCTTTCCCTTTCAAATTATTTTACAAATATTAACAAACATGATTTCTCCTTAATTCTTCCTGATTAATAGGAAGTCAAACATCACTTACCAGAAACAAAACTGAAAACCAGTGGTTAACCACGCAGTTTCCCATTGTCAAGAGGTGGTTTGGAGCCCCTCTAGGCAGCAGGGAAGATTCAGCAATCCAGATTCTGGAGAGGTCCTTCAGGAATGGGACATTTATCCAGCTCAGGGTCTGTGAGTCTTCAAGATGTGAAAAACGCACACCCATCCCAAGAGTCCCCGAGAATGAATAAGTTTATTCTGCCTCCCTTCTCTGGACGGAACTGTGCTATCAGCTTAGATAGACCAGCCCTACCTATGAGAACCACAGGGGTTTTCCCTGTGGGGTTTTTACCCCTTCAGGAAATAGCAGTATTCATGGATGAAATATTTTCTCTCATCACCTTATCAACATGACCTAATGTGAAGCATTGCCTTCCTAGATAAAAGATTTGCTAAAGTTTCTCATAAAAAAGATAATCAGTCTGGGTCCATTAACAGATTACTTCAGGAGAAGTAGGGAGGGAAGCGTGTGTGGTAAGGAAGCTGTTTCAAAGTGTTGCCACGTCTGCCGGCTGCCATTTGGATTTCAGCCCGGCTAGCTCAGAAACTTTAGTATACCAGTTGCCCTGGAGGATGACCCATGCTTGACATATATGATGATGGCTTTGGGGAGAGCTTGACTGGCTGGAAGGACAAGTGAAAAGAAGGGCCAAATAGAATAAGAGAAAATTTAACAAGTATAAATGTACACTTTGGTTCAAAATAAACAGGGGCAGAGCACTCAAAAGAATGAGATGATTGTCTTCTAGTATGATAGATTAACTAGAGTTGTATGTTCAGCTCTGGGCAGATTAACTAGAGTTGTATGTTCAGCTCTGGGCACTGATTTTTTTTCCTTTTCTAAAATGGTGAAATATACACAGAAGAGTATATAAAACATATATATGTAACTTAAAGAATAATTTTAAGGAACAAATATCGATGATAAAGCTACTCAGATTAAAGAAAATAGACTATTTTTCTCCAGTATCTTAAAGCTCTTTTTGTTTCCCTCCCTGATCACATCTATCTTCTTCCCCTCCTCTACCCCACCAGATGTAATCACTATCCTGAAATTTGGGGTAATCATTCCGTTATTTTTCTTTATATTTTTACTAACTATAGTTGCATCCCTAAACAATATATTGTTTAGTTTTTCCTGTTTTTGAACTTTTTGTAAATGAAACCTGGCAGTGTGTATGTGTGCTTCTGTGGTTTGCTTCTTTCAACACTGGGTTTTTGAGATTCATACATGTACATGTAATTACAGTTCATTTACACTGCTATCTAATATGCCATTGCATGAATGAATATACATTAATGTATTCATTCATCCCACTACTGATAGATATGATGACGGAACAATGTTGATCAAATGTCACACATATGCTACAGTTTCTCTAAGGTATATATACCCAGGAGTAGAATTCCTGGGTCCTGAGATTTGCACATATTCTACTTTGCTATGTAATTCTAAGCCCGTTCCAAAGTGACCACCTAAATGTATACTACAGAGAGTTATGAATGAGAGTTCTACTTCCTCCACATGCTTACCAACCCTCAGTATTTTCCAGACTTTTTTATTTTTATGATTCAAGTAAGTGTGGAATACTATTTTATTATGATTTTAATTTGCATTTCCCTGATTACTAATGAGTTTGAGCATCTTTTAATTCAACTGCTGGGCATTTGAGTTTTCTCTTTTTAAAAGAGCCTGTTCTACCTTATGGCCTATCTTTCTATTGGTTTATTTTTCTTTTGCTTATAGATTCTTAGGGTTCTGTTTATAATCTTATACTAATATTTTATTGGTTATGTTTATGGCTTATCTTTTCACTTTCTTAATAGTGTTTTCTGATAAATGAAAGTTCTTAATTTTAATGCACTCTGATTATCAGTCATTTCTTTTATGATTTATGCATTTTATGTCTTGCTTTAGAAATTCTAGAAATACCCAGATATCAAGACACTCTTTTATATTTTCTTCCAGAAATTTTATATTTTTGCATTTTACATTTATGTTTTGAATCCACCTGGAGCTGATTTTTACTTATGGTATCCAATTTACGACTTTTAAATATGAAAAACGAATTGCTCCAGCATCATTTTTGAAAAGTACTTTTTTTTTTTTTTTTTT
>NW_016822066.1:111915-116508 GCF_001698545.2 Rhinopithecus bieti | reverse complement strand
TTTTTTAAAAGAATTTTTTTTTTTTTTTTTTTTTGAGACAGGGTCTTGCTCTGTCACCCAGGCTGGAGTACAGTTGTATGATTTCCGTTCACTGCAACCTTTGCCTCCTGGGTTCAAGTGGTTCTCATGACTTAGCCACCCGAGTAGCTGGGATTACAGGCAAGCACCATCATGCCCAGCTAATTTTTGTATCTTTCGTGGAGACAGGTTTTTGCCATGTTGGCTAGGCTGGTCTTGACCTCCCGGCCTCATGTGATCCACCCACGTGGGCCTCCCAAAGTGCTGGGATTACAGGCATGAGCCACTGCGCCCGACCATTTTTGAAAAGTACTTTCAAAAATATACTTTCTTTGCTGATCTAAAATGTCAGTTCTATTATATATGAAATGTCTTTATACACGAGTTTGTTTCGGAGCTCTCCATTTAGTTCTTACATGCCACTGCCTTAATTACTAAGTCTTGATATCTGATAAGACAAGTTTTCCCACCTTGTTCTTTAAGAGTGCTTTGGCTATTCTTGGCTTTTTGTTTGTTTGTTTCTTTGTTTTGGGGGGGGGTTCTGTGTTTTGTTTTTATTCTTGGTCTTTTTCATTTTCATGTACATTTTATAATCAAATTCTTGCATCTCCTTTGTTATATTCACTTCTAAGAACTTTATATGTTTTCATGAGGTCGTAAATTATATATTTTATTTTAATTTTAATGATGGCTGTTAAAGAGACAATTTGTTTTACATATTGATTTTTATGCCCAGCAACATTGCTGAACTCACTTATTAATTGTAATAATATTTCTGTATTTTGTCTTAGATTATCTATAAACGTGGTCACATTTTTTGCTCTAAACACAGTTTTATTTCTTTTTTCTAATTCTATCTTTTTTTTTTTTTTTTTGAGATGGAGTTTCCCTCTTGTTGCCCAGGCTGGAGTGCAATAGCTCACTGCAACAGCTCACTGCAACCTCTGCCTCCCGGGTTCAAGCGATTCTCCTGCCTCAGCCTCCCGAGTAGCTGGAGCTACAGGCGCCTGCCGCCATGCTCGGCTAATTTTTGTATTTTTAGTAGAGACGGGGTTTCACCATGTTGGCCAGGCAGGTCTCAAACGCCTGACCTCAGGTGATCCGCCCGCCTTGACCTCCCAAAATGCTGTGATCACAGGCGTGAGCCACCGCGCCCAACCTTCTTTTTTCTAATTTTATAACTTTTATTTCTTTTCTTCACTTACTGCACTTACTAGAACTTCTAGTACAATGTTGCACAAAGGTAGAAGTAGTGATCCCCTTGCCTAATTCCCAATCTCAAAGGGGATGCTTCCATTTCACTCTTCCATACAAAGGGGATGTTTTGTACAGATTTTGTAGATATCCTGCTACATATTTTTATTTTACTTTAGGCACAAAAGCAAATATTTATTTAAAATAGGAAAGAAATCACAGCACATTTTAAACAGATTTATTGAGGTATAATTTATATGCCATGAAATATTCCCATTATAAGGAGTATAGCTCAATGCATAGTACATTTTATATTTATTGTAAAAGCTGAAAATCTCTTCAACATCACCAAACCCATAAAAATAACATTTTCATTAGCTGCCGAACACACCTGCAATTTAGTATCATAATGCCAGGTGAAATTGGCATAGTGCGTAGTAGGAGTTTTCCTGGAAGCCATTTCTACACTAAGGCAGCTATCAATCAGTTAACTAGATATAGAAGTGGCAGTGAACCACATAATATATATTCTCCTAAATCCAAACTAAATATACCACCAAAACAATAACCTCTTATCTGTATTCCAGAAATGCTCATGGCCACTCCAGCATCACTTGACCTGAGGGGAAGTGTGACAGAGGGAAGTTGGAGTGGTAAGAGACAGTCAATCACTAGCGATGAAAATATTTTACATTTGTAAATTTTACAAAAATACTTGCCCATGCCCAAGACCACATATTAAAAGAGAAACTAAAGCCTGTCTATGGAAGGGTGACCAGGTTGATGTAATGATTTGAAAGCATCCTATATTAGGAGGATTTAAAGAAGGAAGGGAATTTGGCCTGGAAGAGGTTTATCGGGGACATGAGTTTATCTACTTTTTTTTTTTTTTTTTAGAAGATTTAGATTGTTTTGTATGTGACCCAAGGAGTCAACTAAGGAATGGGGGCTCTAAAGTAACACACTTTTGGCTGGGCACGGTGGCTCACACCTATAATCCCAGCACTTTGGGAGGCCAAGGCGGACGGATCACCGGGGTCAGCAGTTTGAGAATAGCCTGGCCAACATGGCAAAACCCCATCTCTACCAAAAATACAAAAATTAGCCTGGCATGGTGGTGTATGCCTGTAGTCCCAGCTACTCAGGAGGCTGAGGCACTTGAATCACTTGAACCCAGGAGGCAGGGGTTGTGGTGAGCCAAGGTCATGCCACTGCACTCCAGCCTGGGCAACAGAACAAGACTCTGTGTCAAAAAATAAAAATACAAATAAAGTAACACATTTTTTTTTCAATATAAAGCAGAATTTTCCAACACAGGTGTTCAGAGAAGTAAAGAGGTAATGTGTTTCCTATTACTTGAGACTCTCAAGGACAAATGGACAACCCCTTGTCAGTTTTTTATAAGGGGAATATCAGCACCAGGTGGATGGTTAACTAAATGTCCCTTACATATACTCCAACATTGAGATCCTGTGATTCATAAAAGAATGATCTATAATCTGGATGACAATTTATGTATTATCTAAAGAATTATATATGCCATGCTGATCGGACCCTTATGTCTGTGAGGTAGGACTCCTATTCCCAATATCAGAGTACTATGAAGTCCGTTGATAAGTTGGTGATCACAGAATCTGAGCTAAGATAGTCAGATTATCTTAACGGAATATTACTATTAAACTGTAGCAGCAAACTCACTTGGCCCTTTTCAAGATAAGATTATACCAGCAAATTCAACTAAAATATTCATGCCCCAAATCTGAAACTCCCTCTCTTGGGCAATGCTGGACACACTAAAAACTTCTCACCATCAAGACATTTATGCGNAGTATGCAGCCATAAAAAAGAATGAGTTCATGTTCTTTGCAGGGACATGGATGAAGCTGGAAACCATCATCCTCAGCAAACTAACACAGGAACAGAAAACCAAACACTGCATGTTCTCACTCATAAGTGGGATTTGAACAATGAGAACACATGGACACAGGGAGGAGAACATTACACACCAGGGCCTGTTGGGGGGTGGCAGGCAAGGGGAGAAAGGGCATGAGGACAAATACCTAATGTTTAAACTGTTAAGTAATTCAACACTCTCTGTTACATATTAATTCCTGGAAGAGGTGTACAAGAGTTGTAACTGTAAAGGCAATTTTGGGACAAATGAGGACAGACACAAGTGATCAGGAAGAAGACAGAACATGCAGGTCAGAGAAGGGCTGTGTGTTTACAGTTTGCAAGAATCCACCTTAAAAACTATATGGGGTTAAAAACTAGATGATGGGTTGATAGGTGCAGCAAACCACCATGGCACATGTATACCTATGTAACAAACCTGCACGTTCAGCACATGTATCCCAGAACTTAAAGTAAAATAAAAATAAGTTAAAATAAATAAATAAAACTTCTCACCATCAACTTCCCTTTTTTGTAAATTCTCCAAGAATTGCTTTCCTTCTGTTGGCTCTAGACATTATAATAGTCCCCTCCACCCTGTATTGTTTCACCTATTTTAATGTTTGCATTTCCCAGGTTTATGGATTGTAGGGCATTGATTAAATTTGAGGTTGCTTCCTGGAGATCTCTAGGGAGTACTTAAACGTCATCAGTAACTTATTCATAGTTTTACCATAGACTACAGTCTTTCGGGAAGATTTCCTGTAGACGGTTGATCCCACCCATGGTAGGTGGATTCTTGCAAACTATAAACACACAGCCCTTCCCTGACCTGCATGTTCTGTCTTCTTCCTGATCACTTGTTTCTGTCCTCATTTGTCCCAAATTTGCCTTTACAGTTACAAATCTTGTACACCTCTTCCAGGAATTAAGATGCAACAGAGAGTGTTGAATTACTTAATAGTTTAAACATGTGCTTAGGACATCAGAAAAAATTGTTTTGAGAATACTTTTAAGAATTTATAAAAGAATTTGACGGCTGGTATTTCAAAAACAAAAATTTAAGTAGTCATGGGAAAAATGATAGTTTGTTTTACTTATTTTATTGTTTATAATTACTTTTAATTTGAATCCATAGAGGATGGTGTTGGGAGGACATTCGTTTCTTTTAAATCTTAGAGCCTTTAAAGGTATTAATCTGGTCTTGATTACAGCATCCAAAAATGAAACATCCCATAATGGTATGAGGGACTGATACATGTGGAATCATTTGAAATCACTTCTTTTTACTATGTTGGAGCAGAACCAGACCTCACCAAAGTAGCACCTCATAAAGGCAACATGGTATGATGGAGCTGGATTTGACCTCCAGCTCCCCACTCATTATTAATGCTGCCTTGGAAAAGTCTACCTTTGCTCAGCCTCAGTTTCTTCTTCTGTAACTTAGCATACTGATCCCTCATGGAGAAAGTATCCAAATTGTAGCCT
>NW_016822066.1:97391-108934 GCF_001698545.2 Rhinopithecus bieti | reverse complement strand
TTTTTTTTTTTTCTGAGAAATTAGAAATTCTATTCCTCCTCTCTAAGCCACTAAAAAATAGCCTTTTCATTAGTGTGTTATAAGGCAGAAAAATTTTATCATTTGGAATTTTTCCTTTGAGAAAAGCTTTGTTCCTGAAAGCTATAGTTAAATTCCATTGTTACCTTGTGGTGGTGGAGGGATAAGTGGGCTTGGTCTTCTGTCCAAGGGAGAAAGAGAAATAACCCATCAACCCACGATCACCTGTTGCTCATTATATTTTCACCAAGAGTAGGGTCCAGAGAGAAACGGACCTAAGAGAGGTAAACTTGAAGGTGAAGTAAAAACAGAAAGATTTGTAACAGGGGCATCTGACAAGAATTAATAGTTAGAATGTGATACTGCAGCAGTGGACTTTGAAAAATAGGAGTGCATTGGGCATTTGGAGGTGGGCTGAAGCCAAAGTGGGTGCCCAAGTGGGGAAGCTTGAAGATCCATTCGATCCATCCAACAGTGCCCTCCCCTGACCTACTGAATCAGAATTTTCATTTTAGCAGGACCACCAGGTGGTTCATACCCATACTAAATTTGAGATGCATTGCCCTAAGGTGTCTGCAATCCACAAGGGCTTAAAAACTACTGACTTAAGCAGGTTTGGAAAAGGATTAAATAGAAAAAAGTTGGAACCTGATCTCAGAAAACTGTTAAATTAAATTATTTCCTCTGTTCATTTAAAGATTTGTCTTTTAAGAAACAGTTTCTAAAAATCAACTTTTCTTTCCTCCTTTGCTTAAATCTTCACAAACCACAAACAAGCTTACTTTCGTTATTGCAGGAAAAGCCTGAATTTACTTGGATAAACATCAAAGGTTCCTGTTAGAGTCCTCTTTTGATCGTTAAGAAGATACAAAAGCAAACAATAACAAAAAATCCCCAAGAGACCTTTGTTTAAGATATCAATTTGTCTTAGTAATTGTCCTAAGTCATAAAAGACCTGGGAGGCAGCAGGCAGGAGGTCATTAGGTTCACCACTCAATTTTCAGGCAGGTCAGAACTCAAAGTGGACAATTATCTTTTAAAAAACCTCTGAGGAACAAAACATAGCCATTGCTCTGACTTAAAGCTCTTACACTCAGAAATCTCAGTTAGAAGTCAGCTTAGGGCCAGGCACGGTGACTCATGCCTGTAATCCCAGTACTTTGGGAGGCTGAGGTGGGCGGATCACGAGGTCAGCAGTTTGAGACCTGCCTGGCCAACATGGTGAAACCCTGCCTCTACTACAAACACAAAAATTAGCTGGGCATGGTGGTGGCATGCCTGTAATCCCAGCTACTCAGGAGGCTGAGGCAGAAGAATCGCTTGAACCCAGGAGGCGGAGGTTGCAGTGAGCCGAGATCATGCCACTGCGCTCCAGCCTGCACGACAGAGCAAGACTCTGTCTCAAAAAAAAAAAAAAGAAGAAGAAGAAGTCAGCTTAGGCCATGCACAGTGGCTCACGCCTATAATTCCAGCACTTTGGGAAGGCTGAGGCGGGTGGATCACCTGAGGTCAGGAGTTCATGACCAGCCTGGCTAACATGGTGAAACCCTATCTCTACTAAAAGTACAAAATTAGCTGGACGTGGTAATACCTGTTATCCCTGTAGTCCCAGCTACTCGGGAGCCTGAGGCTCAAGAATTGCTTGAACCTGGGAGGTGGAGGTTGTAGTGAGCTGAGATCGCACCACTCCACTCTAGCTTGGGTAACAGAGCCAGACTCCATCTCAAAAAAAAAAAGAAGTCAGCTTAGCTCCCTAGCCTTTTCTAAGCCTGTTAATCTAATGGAAGGGATCACCCTTTTCTCTCTCATAGGTGGTCCAGCCAGGCCCATGAATGTGTGCCTATCGGGCCTGAAAAGAGCTAGCCAGGCTGGAGAGAGAGCAGGTGATGGACAATCTTTGAGTAAAGATTGACAATGTGTTTCTGTCTTGGAACTAACCTCTCTTCACGCTGATTTTGCTACCATTGAGTAGTTTCCTGGTAGTACAAGAAGAGAGAGAAAAGGCAACTGTGGGAGAGAGGAATATTTTGTTGTTTTATACTTGGTCTCTTAGACAGGTGTAGTTTATTTCAAAGGGGAAAATGAATGTCTTTAGGAGTTTGAAATAAGCTCTATTTTCTCAGTGGAAACTTGATTCTATTGGAGTTTTAGAGACTCAATCAGAGAATAAAGTGAGTGTTCATTCATTCAATGTTAATTCAACATTTATTAAATATTTAATTTTGAACAGGCATTATGTTAGGAGCTAATGATACAGAAGTAAGATGAACAAGTTTCTTGTCCTCAAGGAACTTACATTCTGGTGGGAGGGACAGATAAAACAACTAAAAATAAAAGTATTTCAGGTAGTAACGAGTGCTATGAAGAAAACTGAAACAGGAAAGGGAGTAGGGAATGATGTGTGTGTGGTAGAGAGGCTATTTATTTTTTCCTTTAATGTAAGTCTCTTTATGTTCATTAAAATGCTTTCTGATATTGGTCATTTTTAAAAGGCCGCCCAAACACTTCAAATCTGTGGGTTTATGGAGCAGCATTAGCCAGCAGCTAGTTTCTATTCCTGGCAGAGCTTTGAACTTGAATTGTGATAGAAGCATTCAACATTATCAGGGGTAGTGGGTAGGGAAAGTCCAAATCTCTGCCAGTCCCAAATCCATAGAGTTGTCATTTCATTCAAGAGAATTAAATCGTTTATTGATTACATATGATAATGGATGCTACACAAGCTTCATTCCCATCCATAATTTTATCTGGTACCATTATTCAATTTAGATATATTGCATAGGATGTGCCAGCAATCATTTCTATAACCAATAATTCCATGATTTTGCTTGGGTAGTCCCTTTTAATGGTGAACTTCAGGTCACAACAGAAACTGTCAGTTCAACTACACCAAGGTTTCTGAAGACAATGGCTTCTCCACCCAAGCAGGTTGTATATAGATTCCAAATAGAACCTGGCATCACCCTGAAGGAATTCTAACTTCACACTGTTGGAGAAATTTACCAAGATGGCTTCAGAGTAGACTAACTTTACACAGCACATTTTAAAAAAAGACATTTATTCAGTGTCATGATCAGACTGTTACATTTAGCAATCAACAACATGGGTGCAAAAAAATAAAACTACATTAAAACCCTTTGTTGGAATGCTTTACACTTTCCACAGAACAGAAAATAAAACAACCTGTTATACAGTTAGTCACAAATACAATCCTTGAGTTTTTTGCTCATACACATGAATATTTGTCTAAAATATGTCTTCTTTGTAGCAGCTAGGCCCTGCCACCACTGTGCTTGGCTGAGTTCACAAATCTGTTGTAACCTGTAGCTTCCCTGTCACTTTCCTGGCTCTCCGCTCCTGCTAAGCTTTGTTTCCTAATTAAAATCTTCTGCCACTGCCATAGCTACTGTTGCTACTGGAACCGCCATAGACAATGTGGTTCGGCAAAGTATTGGCCTCCACCACCATAGGGGCCAGAGCTTCTGCCCCAAAGTTTCCTCCCTTCATGGGTCCAAAATTTGAAGACTGATTGTTGTAATTGCCAAAATCATTGTAGCTTCCACCACCTCCAAAATTGCTTCAATCATTACCAAATCCATTATAGCCATCCCCACTGCCACCATATCCACCACCACCACGGCTGCCACCAAAGCCACCACGACCACTGACATTTCCTCCATGACCAAAGTTGTCATTCCCACCGAAACTACCTCCACAACCACCACCAAAGTTTCCAGAACCACTTTGACCTCTTTGGCTGGAAGAAGCACTAGCCATCTCTCGCTTTGACGGGGCTTTCCTAACTTCACAGTTGTGGCCATTCACAGTATGGTATTTTGGAATGACAATCTTATTCACGGAATCATGGTCGTCAAAGGTTACAAAGGTAAAGCCCCTTTTCTTGCCACTGCCTCAGTCAGTCATTATTTCAATCACTTCAATCTTTCCATGCTGTTCAAAATAATCTCTTAGGTGATGTTCTTCAGTGTCTTCTTCAATGCCACCAACAAGTTATCTTTTTCACAGTTAAGTGGGCACCTGGTCTTTGACAATCTTCTCTTGAGACAGCTCTCTTTGGTTCCACAACTTTTCCATCCACCTTGTGTGGCCTTGTGTTCGTGGCTGCATCCACCTCCTCCACAGTGGCGTATGTAACAAACCCAAAACCCCTGGAGTGCTTGGTATTTGGATCTTTCATTACCGCACAGTCTGCAAGCATTCCCCATCGCTCAAAATGGCTCCTCAGGCTCTCAACGGTTGTTTCAAAGCTCAAACCTCTAATGAAGAGCTTCCTCAGCTGTTTGGGATCTTTAGGAGACTCTGACTTAGACATGACGGAAGGGAGAAGAGAGGCTTAAGTGATGCTTCTTGGGTGGTGTCCACAGGCAGAAAGGAGCAAGCTGACAAATGTATCTGGAGAGGCTATTTTAAATAGAGTGATCAGGGAAGGCCTTTTTGAGAAAGTGGCATATGAGATAATATGTGTATGCTGAGAAGGGAACAGCCAGCCTTCTTTAGGGTTCTAGACAGAAAGACTTGCCATGTACAAAGGACCTGAAATGAAAATCAGTTTAGTGTGCTAGAGGAACAGCAAGAAGGCAANAAAAAAAAAAAAAAAAAAAAAAAAAAGAAAAAGAAAAAAAAGAAAAGAAAAAAGAAAAGAAAAGAAAAAAAGAAAGTAGGTACCTTATAGAGGTAATTAGTTAAGATGAGGTCATACTGGAGTAGGGTGGCTCCTAACGCAATATGACTGTGTCCTTATGAAAAGGGGGCAGGTTTTTTTTTTTTTTTTTTAATTTTTTTAGAGACAGGGTCTTCCTAGATCATCCAGACTGGTCTCGAACTCCTAGCCTCAAGCAATCTTCCTGTGTCAGCCTCGCGAGTAGCCATGATTACAGGTGTGAGGCACTGTGCCTGGCTAAAAACGGGGAATGTTTGAATGCAAACATGCACAGGGGAGAACACCATATAACGATGAAGGCAGAGATCAGGGTGATGCTTCTATAAGCCAAGGAATGCCAAAGATAGCCAGCAAACCACCAGAAGATAGGACACAGGCATGGAACAGATTCTTCCTCACAGCCCCCAAAAGGAACAAACCCAGGCAGATGTGGTGGCTCACACCTATAATCCCAGCAATGTGAGAGGTTGACGTGAGTGGATAACTTGAGCCCAGGAGTTTGGGACCACCCTGGGCAACATGGTGAAACTCTATCTCTACAAAAAAATACAAAAATTAGCTGGGCATGCCTGTGGTCCCAGCCACCTGGGATGCTGAGGTGGGAGGATCACCTGACGCCAGGAAGTTGAGACTGCAGTGAGCCATGATTGTGCCACTGCACTCCAGCCTGGGTGACAGACTGAGACCCTGATAAGGAACAAATCCTGCCTCAAGAAGTATGAGGCAACACATTCTGGTATTTAAACCACTCAATTTGTGATACTTTGCCATGGCATCCCAGCGAATGAATACAACCAGAGTTGCTGGACAGAAGTGAGGGTAGGTGGGGAGAGGTGAGTTCAGAGAGGTTGACAAAAGTCAGATTACCTAGGGCTTTGCAAGTGAACCTAAACTCATTGTTTTTGGTAGATTTAGGAAGCTTCTGAAAATTAGAGGTAGGTGAGGGCCATAAGTCACCTCTCCTACCTCCTTACTAGGTAGAATATTATAATGAAGGTAATTGTCAGACTGAATTCTATGACATATACAGCTATTAGCAATCAGGGATCAAAACAGTCATACAGTCTCTCCTTGTAAAGTCGGTCAAGTACAGGTTGGTGCAAAAGTAATTGCGGGTTTTGCCATTAAAAGCAATGATGAAAACCGCAATTACTTTTGCACCAACCTGATACATGCTCTCTGATCTTTAGGAACACCAGCAAGCTCTTTGCATAAAAAATCCACATGAAATAGTTGGCCTAATATTATGGTAACAGGATCAACCTATCTTCTGGTTGGAACAGGAAAATCTTCCATTAAGTAATCCTATTTATTTTATTTATTTATTGCTGTGTTACAAATTACCCCCAACATGTAGTGGCTAAAAACAACATTTATTATCACTAGGGACATCTGGCAAACTGGCTCTATATAGGATCACACAGAGTCTGAGGCCTAGATGCCATTCCAGAACATGCTGAACTGTTGGGCTGGCGTGCCAGATTTTTATCTTTTGTTCATGCAAGCATGGAGGTACAAGGACAAAATATCTAGCCATTGCA
Source organism: Rhinopithecus bieti (assembly GCF_001698545.2). Classification (NCBI taxonomy): domain Eukaryota; kingdom Metazoa; phylum Chordata; class Mammalia; order Primates; family Cercopithecidae; genus Rhinopithecus; species Rhinopithecus bieti. The sequence continues at coordinate 102,694 of NW_016822066.1, read as the reverse complement.
CATATTTTTAACAGAATTCAATTCACCAATGAAATATTATTTCTTACATCCTTTATACTACTTAATGGACTCTCTGGTACAAGGTTTCCTTCCCTGAGGTTCTGTGAATAGAATTTAGGGAGGCTCTTTGGACTTTGATGGGAAAAATCACACCTTTATTTTTATTTCTTTCTAATTGAATGTAGTCAACAAATCACGGTCTTATTATCAGTGTCTGCAACTTTCTCACCAATATATATCAAAGATATTTTCATATCACATTATAGCTGTTGCAAATATCTCATAAGATCAGTTATGCTCATCACTATTTAAAAATTGTGATGATTATAGACCTGCTCTAGTTGTGTTATTTGCTAGGTTAATAAAAAAAGAACACACAATATTGTTAAAATGTCCATGCTACCCAAAGTGATCTACAGAGCCAATACAATCCCTATCAAAATTCCAAGGATATTTTTCACAGAAATAATAATAAAAAATACTAACATACGCATGGAACCACAAAAGGCACATAATAGGCAAAACCATCCTGAACAAAAAGAACAAAACTGAGGAATTATGCTACCCAACTTCAAATTATACTGCAGAGAGATAGTAACCAAAACAGCAGGGTAATGGCATAAAAACAGACATAGACTAAGGGAACAGAATAAGAGCCTGGAAATAAATCTACACATTTATGGTCAATTGATCTTTAACAAAGGTACCAATGGGGAAACGGCAGTCTCTTCAATAAATGATTTCGGGGGCCAGGCATGGTGCTCATGCCTATAATCCCAGCACTTTGGGAGGCCAAGGCAGGTGGATTACTTGAGGCCAGGAGTTTGAGACCAGCCTTGGCAATATAGTGAGACCCCGTCTCTATTTATAAAAAAGAGAAGAAAGAAAGGAAGGAAGGAAGGAAGGAAGGAAGGAAATTAAAAAAAATTAAATGTTGGGAACACTGGATATCCACATGCAGAATGAAATTGGACCCTTATCTTATACTATGTTAAAAAAAAAAAAAAAAAAAACCTCAAAATGGATTAAAGACTTAAACATAAGGCCTGAAACTGCAAAACTACTAGAAAAAAACATAATGTAAATGCTTCTTGACACTGGTCTAGGCAATAAATTTTTGGATATGACCCCAAAAGCATAAGCAAAAATAGACAAATAGAATTGCATTAAACTAAAAAGCTTCTGCACAGCCAAAGAAATAATCAACAAAGAGAGACAATCTACAGAATGGGAGAAAATATTTGCAAACAGTATATCTGATAAGGGGTTAATATCCACAATATGTAAGGAACTCAAACAACTCACTAGAAAGAAAACAAATAACTCAATTAAAATAGTTTGAATGAATGAATAAGACCTAGTATTTGATAGCAAAACAGGCTGACTATAGTCAATAATAATTTAATTGTATATGTAGAAATAACTAAAAGAATATAATGGGAATATTTGTAACACAAAAGTTTAATGCTTGAGGGGATGGATATCCCATTCTCCATGATGTGATTATTACACATTGCATGCCTGTATCCAAACATCTCATGTGCCCCACAAATATATATACCTACTATGTACCCACGAAAGTTAAAACTAAAAAAATTAAAATAAATGTAAAAAAAAATTCAAAACGAGCAAAGGATCTGAATAAACATTTTCAAAGGATGACAAACAAGTGGCCAACAGGGATATAAAAAAAATAATGTCCAACATCGCTAATCATCACGGAAAAGCAAATCAAAACCACAATGAGATATCACCTCGTGCTTGTTAGGATGGCTATTTTCAAAAACAGGAAAGATAACAACTGTTGGCGAGGGTATACAGAAAAGGAAACCCTTGCATACTGTTAGTGGGAATGTAAATTAATACAGCCATTGTGAAAAACAGTAAGTGGTTCCTCAAAAAATTAAAAACAGAATTACCATATGATCTAGCAATCCCAATTCCAGGTATATATCCAAAGGAATTGAAATCAATACGTTGAAGGCATACCTTCACTCTCACATTCATTGCAGCATTCTTCACATTAACCAAGATATGGAATCAACTGTCCACCAATGGATGAATGGATAAAGAAAATGTGGTATGTATGTACAACAGAATACTATTCAGCTTTAAAAGAAGAAAGAAATCCTTTCATTTGTGACAACATGGACAAACCTAGAGGATATTACATTAAGTGAAATAAGCCAGGCACAGAAAGATAAATACTGCATGATCTCACTTCTGTGTGGAATCTTAAAAATTTGAACTAGTAGAAGCAGAGAATAGTGACTACTAGGGATTGGGGTGGGAGAAATGGAAAGACGTTGGTCAACGTGTGCCAAGTTTCAGTAAGGATGAATCATTTCTGGAGATCTATTGTACAGCATGGTGACTATAGTAAATAATGTATTATATATTTGAAAATTGCTATGAGAGTAGATCTTAAATGTTCTCACCACACAAAAATGATAAGTATGTCACTGTTGGTGGGGATGTAAATTAGTACAACCTCTACCAAAAAAAAAAGTATGGAGATATCTCCAAGAACTAAGAAGGGAACTACCATTCAGTCTAGCTATCCCACTACTGTATATCTACCCAGAGGAAAAGAAATTATTGTATAAAAAAGACACCTGCACTCATATGTTTGTCACAGCATTATTTACAATAGCAAAGACATGGAACCAACCTAAGTGTCTACCAACAGTTGATTGGATAAAGAAAATGTGGTGGAGATACACCATGGACTACTACACAGTCACAATAAAGAACAAAATAATGTCATTTGCAGCAACGTGGATGCAGCTGAAGGTCATTATCCTAAGTGAACCAACACAGAAGCGGAATATCAAATAGTGCATGTTCTCACTTACAAGTGGAAGCTAAACAAATGGCACACATGGACATAAAGATGGGGAAAACAGACTCTGGGGACTCCAAAGGAGGGAGAGTGGGAGGGGAGGAAGGGGTGAAAAATTACCTACTGGGTACAATGTTCAATATTTTGGGTGATATGTACACTAGAAGCCCAATCCTCACCATTACACATTTAATTCCCATGTAACAAACATACACATGTACTTGAATCTAAAATAAAATTTTTCAAAAAAATAGGCCAGGTGTGGTGGCTCATACCTGCAATCCCAGCACTTTGGGAGGCCAAGGCAGGCGGATCACAAGGTCAGGAGTTCGAGACCAACCTGATCAACATGGTGAAACCCCGTCTCTATTAAAAATACAAAAACTAGCCGGGCATGGTGGTGCGTGCCTGTAATCCTAGCTACTCAGGAGGCTGTGGCAGGAGAATTGCTTGAACCCAGCAGGGGGAGGTTGCAGTGAGCCAAGATCGTGGCACTGCACTCCAGCCTGGATGTCAGAGCGAGACTCTGTCTCAAAATAATAATAAGTATGTGAGATAATCATATGTAAATTAGCTTGACTTAGTCATTTCACAATACATACAGATATCAAAACATCATGCTGTACACCATAAACATATACAACTTTGTCAATCATACCTTAATAAAGCTGAGGGTGAAGAAGCACATGTTAATGTCATAAATTGTATCTTTAATATTTTGATGACTGCATTTGAATGCATTTATGTTTTTTTCAGCCTGTGGTATAACCATAGCTCATTGCAGCCTCCACCCCCGGGGTTCAAGTGATGGCAGGGGAGTACTCAGCCTCCCAAGTAAATGGGACCACAGGTGCACAGCAACACAACCAGCTAATTTTTAAATGTTTTGTAGAGGCAGTGGGGAGGAGTGGGATGGGATGGTGGGGTGGTCTTCCAGTGTTCCTCAGGCTGGTCTCAAACTCCTAGCCTCAAGCAAACCTGCCGCCTCAGCCTCCCAAAGTGCTGTAATTACAGGCTTATGCAATTGGTTTTGATTGTAATCCTATGTATTTTATTTTGGGTATTAAAAGCATGACTCTGAAATGGGTTCACCAGTTGGCCAAAGGGGACCATGGCAAAAATAAAGTATAAGAATTTCTGACTTAGTGCAGGTTCAGATAGGAAAAAGTGAACATCCTGGAGTATAATTACTTCTGGGATGTAAACACCTGAGTAGGATCTTTCAAATGCTAACTAATCACTCCTGAGTATGTATTCCTGATTAGAATAATTTGAATGTTAACTAACCACCCCCAGAGTGTGGATGAAAACTAATTAACAATGAATTGTAAAACCTGTTGATCAGTATGAATAACCATTACCAGTTTCTCCTCCACTTCAAAGTATATACTAAATCCACCCCTTCTTCCTACCTCCACTGTCCCCCCAGCCTAGGCTGGTATTTCAAAAGATCATTTTGTAGACAGACACAATATTTCATCAAATAATTAATTCATGAATCCAAAATGTCATAGGTTGTAGGACTCATCATTCTTTTCTGCACCCAGAAAGAAAATTTGCTGTCAATTAAATTATGACATATTATTAATGGTAAAATTCATCCTAATTTCAGAGGTGATTAAAAGTGAAAAAGATACGCATTTTAGAATAGATGAAATAAGGTTTATCACACAGATGATACTGAAGCATTTTGAAGCAAATTATGAACATTATACATTGCACATATACAGTATAGCATGGTAAGGAGTTTGGATTTGATTTTCTTCACACTTAGGAAAAGTCGACATTTCCTTTCTGAAGCCTGCTGACCTGCCACAAGATGGCGAGAGCTCCAAGGAGACACAAGGAGAGGCAGCGAATGGAAGTGAAGGCCAGCACCACAGGTGAAAGATCAACAACGAAAACAGTGATGGGTCTGTCTTGCGGGGCCTCCACTGGGTCTATTTCAATGTTGGTAATAATGAACAGAAGCAAGTACTTCAGAGAAGCAGAAAGATGAACATTTGATGTTCCATTCTGCCTTGTGTATACTGGGTTATACCCTCCAGACGCAGGTTCATGGGCAAGATTACTTGGTTAGTGTAGGCAGCTGACAATGTAGACTCATTAGCAATCAGGCTGTCAGGGCTGTTTAACGTGTTTCAGAACCTTCCTCAGCCACAGGCAGCCAGGCAAACTTGAGAAGTGGCTCATTACAAGACAAGGCTTGCCACGAAGGGTTGCTCATTCCTGCTAGGCAACCCATTTGTTTTAAGCACAGGGTATGTAATAGGGAAAATAATAGGATGTGAGGCCCGGCGCGGTGGCTCAAGCCTGTAATCCCAGCACTTTGGGAGGCCGAGACGGGTGGATCACGAGGTCAGTAGATCGAGACCATCCTGGCTAACACGGTGAAACCCCGTCTCTACTAAAAACACAAAAAACTAGCCGGGCGAGGTGGCGGGCGCCTGTAGTCCCAGCT
>NW_016822066.1:91995-95616 GCF_001698545.2 Rhinopithecus bieti | reverse complement strand
ATTTTCATGTTTAAAATATCTTTTCGGCCAAATGCAGTGGCTCACACCTGTAATCCCAGCACTTTGGGAGGCGGAGGCAGGTGGACCACATGAGGTCAGGAGTTCGAGACTAGCCTGGCCAACATGGTGAAACCTGTCTCTACCAAAAAATACAAAAATTAGCTGGGTGTAGTGGCATGTGCCTGTAGTCCTGGCTACTCGGGAGACTGAGGCAAGAGAATCGCTTGAACCAGGGAGGTGGAGGTTGCAGTGACCTGAAATCACACTACTGCACTCCAGCCTGGGCGACAGCAACAGAGCAAGACTCTGTCTTAAAAAAAAAAAAAATCCCACAAATATATATATATATATATGGAACATATATATGGAACACACACATATATATATGGAACACATATATGGAACACATATATGGAACATATATATATATATGTTTTTCCTAGTTCTTTCCACTGAAAACCCTAGAAGCAATGACAACTCAACAGCAAAAAAATATCTTTAGCACCCAGCCTTTGATCTTTCAATACCATTTACCACTGAAAGGAGTCAGGAGTCAGAGTCCTTTGGAGAAATTGCTATCCAGGTCGGGGTCAGTACATGTATGAGATGAGCCCAGGACATCTTGCAGCAGAAGGCAAGGAAGCTATCAAGGATTACTGGGATTCTGTCAAAAAAACAAGGAACCACTTTGGAGGGGATTCTACTGGCCAATGATAAGACAATTTGTGCATAAAAATAATGAAGGGACATCTGCTTTTGGCTCGGGCATGTTAAGAGTGACATTGCTGTCATTACAAAAAATTAAAAGTCGAGGTCACTGAAAATGGTGGAGTAGATAATTCCAGGGTTCTGTCCTCCATACAGGTAACTAATAAGCTATCAAACTGTCAGAAGCAACTTTAGCAATACTCTGGAATCTAGTTAACACTTTACACCAACCAAGGGAAAGCTTAATGAAGAAAGAAGCTACTACATTGTAATAATTGAAGACTTTGGCATTTAAAATTGCCTGTCTGCTGTCCTCACTCACCAGATCAGTGGCACCTATGAAAATGGCAGCCTACATTCTTGGTGCAAGTTGCTTTCGCCAGAGGAAACAACACAGACCTGTTCTCAAAGAATTGTGGATGTGTATTTTGACCTGTCTGGTGACTCCCTGAAGGAAAGGTGCGAGGGCTTGCCTTTTTTTTTTTTTTTTTTTTTTTTGCAACTGACTTGAAATGTTCCAAGGTCTGGGGCAGCTTACTGGGAAGATCTGCCAAAAGCATTTCAAGGCAAAGGTATTGATCACAGCAGCTTTGGCAAGACAATAGCAGTTAGGACAAGCAATAGACAGACTGAAAAGAATGGGAAGGAGGAGGCTGGGAAAGAAGATAACTAGGGGAATAATGGATTTCAAAAGCTCCCACCTAAACCAAAAAAATGAGAAGGCCATGCACATGCCCAGGGTTGAACACATACTCTGTAAAGGTTTGAGAGAACCTTAAGCTTTCACTGGTGGCTGACCATCATCAGACTCCACACAAGCAGGACATGAAGCCTGAGGCACAGTTGCAAATGCGTTGGCTAAGCATTGAAGGACTACTCCCCTAAAAGAGTCAATCGACAAGGCTTGGAAGAGCATTAGTTTCTTTTTCTCTTTTCTTTCTTTCTTTATTTTTTTTGACTCCTGGCATTAAGTAGAAAACTTCATCAAAACGCTTGCTGACCACTAAGCTAATGGAACACAGACTTCGTGGCCACACGTAGCGAAGAAATCAGACTTTAACAAGTAGTTTAGAAAAGTCACTAAACAAACAACAATCCACAAGCAGAAACAAAAGCCCTGCAATAGAGAAGAATCCAAGTTCCAGAGTTCCAACTTTTAATACTCAAAATATCCAGCTTTATACAAAAAAATTATGAAAAAATTATGAAACATGCAAAGAAACAAGAAAGCATGGCCCATACATACACAAGAATAAATGAATGAATGAAACTGCTCCTGAGGAAGCCCAGGTAGTGGAATTACTAGCGAAAGATTTTAAATAAACTGTCTTAAGAGAATACTAAGAACAGGCTGGGTGTGGTGGCTCATACCTGTAATCCCAGCACTTTGGGAGGCCAAGGCAGGTGGATCGCTTGAGGTCAGGAGTTCCAGAGCAGCCTGGCCAACATGGTGAAACTCCATCTCTACTAAAAATACAAAACCTAGCTGGGTGTCGTGGCACGTGCCTGTAGTCCCAGCCTCTTGACAGGCTGAGGCGGGAGGATCACTGGAGCCTGAGAGGCAGAGGATACAGTGAGCCGAGATGGTGCCACTGCACTCCAGCCTGGGTGACAGAGTGGGACCCTGTCTCAAAAAAGAGAGAGAGAAATTTAGAAAGCCCATCTAAACTGAAAAGGAAGAAGTAAAATTATTCACAGATGACTTGATCTTATATAAGGAAACTTCTAAAGAATCCACAAAAACAATTCGAACTAATAAACAAACAAAGTTACAGGTTGTAACCTGTTGTGCTGTGTAAGATCAGCACAAAAATTCAGTTGTGTTTCTGTGAACTAGAAGCAACGTAAAAGTGAAATTAAGGAAACAATTTCATTTCCAATAGCATGAAAAATAATAAATACCTAGGAATAAATTAAACCAAGGAAGGGCAAGACTTGTACAATGAAAATTATAAAATGTTGCTGAAAGAAATTAAAGAAGACTTAAATAAATTGAAAAACATCCCATGTTTATGAATTGGAAGATTTAATATTAAGATGACAATACTACTCAAAGTGATCTATAGATTCAGTGCAATCCCTATCAAAATCTCAGCCATCATTTTTACAGAAATGGAAAACATGATTGTAGATTTTAAATGGAACTGCAAAAGACCCCAAATAGCCAAAATAATCTTGGAAAAGAAAAACTAAACTGAAAGAGTTGGCCGGGTGCAGTGGCTCATGCTTGTTATCCCAGCACTTTGGGAGGCACAATCTCAGCTCACTGCAGTCTCAACCTCCTGTGCTCAAGTGATCCTCCTACCTCAGCCTCCGGAGTAGCTGGGACTACAGGTGTGCACCATTAGTCAGGGATAATTTTTATTTTTTGTAGAGATGGGGTCTCACTATGTTGCCTAGGCTGGTCTCAAACTCCTGGGCTCAAGTGATCCTCCTGTCTTGGCCTCCCAAAGTTCTGGGATTACAGGTGTGAGCCATCACACCCAATCCCAGTCCTTATTTTCTCACTAATATTACCTTTCCTCTCCAAGCTACCTGGACTCAAAATCTCAGTTGTCTTTGACAATTACTTTTTCTTGTCCCCAAGTAATAATGATCATATCCATAATTCAATATTTGATATCATGTTAAGAATGTATGTACTGGTAGGGCATGGTGGCTCACACCTAAAATCCCAGCACTTTGCAGGGCCAAGGTGGGAGGCTCGTTTGAGCTAAGGAGTTCGAGACCAGCCTGGGCAACATAGCGCGACCTAGCTTCTATAAAATTTAAAAAAAGAAAAAAATGAATGTATGTCCTACAGGTTTTCAAAGACTGAATCTATGACATGTATAAAAACACCTTAAGGCGAATGGGGGTTTGAGAATGTAGCTTCACAATCTCCATTTTTTTTTTTTTTTTTTTTTTTTTTTT
>NW_016822066.1:85053-90906 GCF_001698545.2 Rhinopithecus bieti | reverse complement strand
AAAAAAAAAAAAAAGATATCATATTTTGGATGATAAAATACACTCAACACATTTAAAAGAATAGAAATCATACAAAATGCATTCTCAGACCAAAAAGAAATTAAGCTAGAAATCAGTAACAGAAAGATAGCTGAAAAGTTCCCAGATATTTGGAAATTCAATAATACAGTTCTAAATAACTCATAGGTCAAAGAATAAGTCTAGATTAAGTCTAGAAATTAAAACATATTTTGAACTAAATGAAAATTAAAATACATCTTATCAAAATTTGTGCAATGCAGTAAAAGCAGTGCTGAGGGGAAAAATTATGGCATTATATGCATATATTAGAAATGAAATATCTAAAATGATACCAACTCCCTATAACCTTTCCCAGAAAGTGGAAAAGAATGAAACAATGCCCAACTTATTTTATGAGGCCAGCATTACCATAATACCAAGTCCAGACAAAACATTACAAGAAAATGACAAATACCTCTCATGAACATAGATGCAAAAATTCTTAACAAAGTATTAGCAAATTTAATCAAACAATATAAAAAAGGATACTACATCAAGAACAAGTGGGATTCATCCCAAGAATGAAAGTCTGTTCTATCTTTATAAATCAATTAATGTAATTCATTATATAAATGGACTAAATAGAAACCATATGATCCTATTAATAGATATAGAAAAAAGTCGACAAAGTCTAACATCCATTCACGATAAAAATGCTTGAAAAACTAGGAATGGAGGGGAATTTCCTCAACTTGATAAAGAAAATGTATTAAACAAAAAAAAAGCCCCACAACTAACATCATACTTCATGGTAAGAATCTTGGAGCTTTCTGCCAAGATCAGAAACAAGGCAAAAAACAAAAAAACAAACAACAACAAAAAAAGGCAAGAATGTTTCATCTCAGCACTGCATTCCAACATATTGGAAGTCCTAGCTAATGCAATAAAGTAAGAAAGGAAATAAACTGTATATGGATTGGGAAAAAAGAAAAGTGTCTTTGTAGTTAACATAATTTTCTATGCAGAAAATCTGAAATAATTGACAAAAAACTGCTGGAACTGGAACTAATAAACAATTATAGCAAGGTTGCAGGATACAAAATTAATATACAAAAATTAATTGCTTTCCTATATACCAGCAATGAACAAGTAGAATTTGAAATTTATGACATATTATCAAGGAGCATGATTGCTGGATTGTACGGTAAGAGTATATTTAGTTTTGTAAGAAACTACGAAACTGTCTTCCAAACTGGCTGTACCATTTTTACTCCCACCTTCAATGAATTGGAGTTCCTGTTGCTCTACATCCTCATCAGCAGTTGGTATTAATCAGTGTTTCGGATTTTGGACATTCTAACAGGTGTGTAGTAGTATCCTGTTGTTTTAATTTGCAATTCCTTAATGACATATGATGTCAAATATCTTTTCATATGCACATTTACATTAGCACCCCCCAAAATAAAATACTTAAGTATTTAATGAACTATATGTTCATTAAGTTGTTTTTTAAAAGACACCACTATTTTGGTTCTTATTGCCCTGTAGAACATTAACCAGCTTTGATTCTAATTTAGCCATCTTATTTTAGCATTCCTTTGGTGTTTTTACTGACTATATGTAAAATACCAGTTTTCATATCCTCTTTTGAGTTGGCTGCCACCTTACTGATTTCCTCCTCAATGAGTTAAATAAATCTTTGATACATACAAATTCTCTATTTGTATGAAACTTATATTTCTTTGTTTTAGAATTGTTTTGAGAATCATATGTTAACATAATTTTACAAAAATGAGCCCATTTTTGTAATATACAACACCAACAATATGGGGGTGGGGGCAGAAGAAAATGTTTCAAGCTCTTTTCAGCAGTTCTCTGTTTTGGGAAGGTGGGAGAGATTACTAGAGATTTCTCCTGTGTTTAGTGTTTTGCAACATTTAGATTTTGTATAAATTTACATGATATTTGTAATCAGAAAAATACATTGCTTTAAAAAGTAAGTATGTATGAAAATGATTCACACACAGTGTGTACCCTCAACAAGTTTAAGATCTGGCTAAAAATAGAGACATGCTTCATTCAACTAAATAGAAATACAAGGCCAGTTGTGATAGGTGCCTTCGAAGGAAGGGGACTATCATCTGTTGAGTGCTTATGAGATACCAAGGGCCATCTTGGATCATTAATATAGATTCAAGATATGTACAAGTTCTATATAAAGAAGACTACAAAACTTTGGTGGAAGATATCAAATAATAACTAAATAAATGAAGAAATAGTCCATGTTCATGGATGAGAAGAATCAATATTGTCAAGCTGTCAGTTCTTCCCAAATTCTTCAATAGCTTGAATACAATCCCAATCAAAATCCCAGCAAATTATTTTGTAGATATCAATAAACTGATTCTAAAGTATTTATGGAGAGGCAAATGGCCCAAAATAGCCAACTCGATATTGGAAAGGAAGAACAAAGAGGCTGACACTACCAAATTTCAAAACTTACTATAAAGCTACAGTAATCAAGACTGTGTGTATTGGTGAAAGGGCAAATAGATCAATGGGACAGTAGAGATGGCCCAGAAATAGACTCACATAAGTAGTCAACTGATGTTTGGCAAAGGAGCAAATGCAATACCATGGAGCAAAGATGGTCTTTTCAACAAATAGTACTGGAATAACCAGACATATACATGAAACAAACAAACAAACAAACAAACAAACAAACCAGACCTTACACCCTTCAAAAAATTAACTCGAAATGGATCAGTGACTTAAATGTAAAACATGAAATGATAAAACTCCTAGAAAATAACATAGGAGAAAATCTAGATGACATTGGATATGATGATGACCTATTAGATACAACACCAAAGGTATGATCCATGAAATAATTGATAAGCTGGACTTCATTAAAATTAAAAAGCTTTCAACTTAATTATTAATTAAATAAGTTCCTGCTTTCCTGCTCTGGTGCTGAATTCCTGGCTTGGCCCCCTAAACACATGATTCTTCCATGCCACTCCCAGGTAAGTTTAAGTTTTCTGACCTGGCTATGCCTGTTTAATCCTACTCTCCTGGCTGGGAGACAGGGAAGCTTGTCCAGCAGGTGTTGATACCTGGGGGTTGAGGCTGGCAGAAGGAATATCTTATGGGTAAGTGAGCCAATCCAATGGAGAAGAGCAAGTTGGAAAATCAAGTGAGGCAGGTAGAAGCTGGTAAACCAGAGAAGCAGAGCCAAACGGGTCAGGAAAGGTAGAAGGCCTGGAGCCCAAAGTCAAGAATATAAGCACGTGGAGGGCAGGGAACCATATAGAGTAGGCTAAGTCATGAACTGGTTTGGATAAATATTAGAAATAGAGGTCTTTTGCCTGTTTTCTATGTGATGTGTGAATAGATCTGCCCCCATTTAAAGAGCCAATAATGAGTATAAAATACTCACTGACTTCAGTCCTACCCAGTCCAGACCATGGGTCCCAACATCTATGGGAGGTAGTACAGTAAAATGGAAAGAATATGAGCTTTGGAATAAGACCAGCACTTAAATTCTGGCTCTTTGTCTTAGTAATTGTGTGACTGTGGGCAAGTTACTCTCAGCTTCAGCTTTTTTATAGGAAAAAGAGAGATAGAATCTACCTCACAGAGTTATTGTGATGGTAAAATGAATCTATATTAATGATCTAAGATGGCCCTTGGTATCTCATAAGCACTCAACAGATGATAGTCCCCTTCCTTCGAAGACACCTATCATAACTGGCCTTGTATTTCTATTTAGTTGAATGAAGCATGTCTCTATCTTTAGCCAGATCTTAAACTTGTTGAGGATACACACTGTGTGTGAATCATTTTCATACATACTTACTTTTTAAAGCAATGTATTTTTCTGATTACAAATATCATGTAAATTTATACAAAATCTAAATGTTGCAAAACACTAAACACAGGAGAAATCTCTAGTAATCTCTCCCACCTTCCCAAAACAGAGAACTGCTGAAAAGAGCTTGAAACATTTTCCTCTACCCCCACCCCCATATTATTGGTTTTGTATGAGCAAAAATGAGCCCATTTTTGTAAAATATGTTAACATATGATTCTCAAAACAATTCTAAAACAAAGAAATATAAGTTTCATACAAATAGAGAATTTGTATGTATCAAAGATTTATTTAACTCATTGAGGAGGAAATCAGTAAGGTGGCAGCCAACTCAAAAGAGGATATGAAAACTGGTATTTTACATATAGTCAGTAAAAACACCAAAGGAATGCTAAAATAAGATGGCTAAATTAGAATCAAAGCTGGTTAATGTTCTACAGGGCAATAAGAACCAAAATAGTGGTGTCTTTTAAAAAACAACTTAATGAACATATAGTTCATTAAATACTTAAGTATTTTATTTTGGGGGGTGCTAATGTAAATGTGCATATGAAAAGATATTTGACATCATATGTCATTAAGGAATTGCAAATTAAAACAACAGGATACTACTACACACCTGTTAGAATGTCCAAAATCCGAAACACTGATTAATACCAACTGCTGATGAGGATGTAGAGCAACAGGAACTCCAATTCATTGAAGGTGGGAGTAAAAATGGTACAGCCAGTTTGGAAGACAGTTTCGTAGTTTCTTACAAAACTAAATATACTCTTACCGTACAATCCAGCAATCATGCTCCTTGATAATATGTCATAAATTTCAAATTCTACTTGTTCATTGCTGGTATATAGGAAAGCAATTAATTTTTGTATATTAATTTTGTATCCTGCAACCTTGCTATAATTGTTTATTAGTTCCAGTTCCAGCAGTTTTTTGTCAATTATTTCAGATTTTCTGCATAGAAAATTATGTTAACTACAAAGACACTTTTCTTTTTTCCCAATCCATATACAGTTTATTTCCTTTCTTACTTTATTGCATTAGCTAGGACTTCCAATATGTTGGAATGCAGTGCTGAGATGAAACATTCTTGCCTTTTTTTGTTGTTGTTTGTTTTTTTGTTTTTTGCCTTGTTTCTGATCTTGGCAGAAAGCTCCAAGATTCTTACCATGAAGTATGATGTTAGTTGTGGGGCTTTTTTTTTGTTTAATACATTTTCTTTATCAAGTTGAGGAAATTCCCCTCCATTCCTAGTTTTTCAAGCATTTTTATCGTGAATGGATGTTAGACTTTGTCGACTTTTTTCTATATCTATTAATAGGATCATATGGTTTCTATTTAGTCCATTTATATAATGAATTACATTAATTGATTTATAAAGATAGAACAGACTTTCATTCTTGGGATGAATCCCACTTGTTCTTGATGTAGTATCCTTTTTTATATTGTTTGATTAAATTTGCTAATACTTTGTTAAGAATTTTTGCATCTATGTTCATGAGAGGTATTTGTCATTTTCTTGTAATGTTTTGTCTGGACTTGGTATTATGGTAATGCTGGCCTCATAAAATAAGTTGGGCATTGTTTCATTCTTTTCCACTTTCTGGGAAAGGTTATAGGGAGTTGGTATCATTTTAGATATTTCATTTCTAATATATGCATATAATGCCATAATTTTTCCCCTCAGCACTGCTTTTACTGCATTGCACAAATTTTGATAAGATGTATTTTAATTTTCATTTAGTTCAAAATATGTTTTAATTTCTAGACTTAATCTAGACTTATTCTTTGACCTATGAGTTATTTAGAACTGTATTATTGAATTTCCAAATATCTGGGAACTTTTCAGCTATCTTTCTGTTACTGATTTCTAGCTTAATTTCTTTTTGGTCTGAGAATGCATTTTGTATGATTTCTATTCTTTTAAATGTGTTGAGTGTATTTTATCATCCAAAATATGATATCTTTTTTTTTTTTTT
>NW_016822066.1:79331-85045 GCF_001698545.2 Rhinopithecus bieti | reverse complement strand
CACCGTGTTAGCCAGGATGGTCTCGATCTCCTGACCTCGTGATCCGCCCGTCTCGGCCTCCCAAAGTGCTGGGATTACAGGCTTGAGCCACCGCGACTGGCCCATAGCCTCATCTTACACATTTTATTCTTCAACTTGCTTTTGTCACTTAAAAATTTTTTTTTTAAATTTTTGAGACAGGGTCTTGCTGTGTCGCCCAGTCTGGGGTGCAGTGGTGTGATCATGGCTCACTGCAGCCTCAGTCTCCTGAGCTCAAGTTATCCTCCTACCTCAGCCTCCCAAGTAGCTGGGACTACAGGTACACAACACCATGCCTGACTGATTTTCTTTTCTTTTAGTAGAGTCGCAGTCTTGCTCTGTTGCCAAGGCTGATCTCAGATTCCTAAGTTCAAGCAATCCTCCTGCCTTGGCCTCTCAAAGTGCTGGGATTACAGGTGTGAGCCGCCACACCTGACCTGTCCCTTACGTTTTCATTCAGGACATGCTGTATGCAGCTACCACATTCCTCTTAATGGGTAGATAGTATTCCAATTATGGAACTGTTAGAGTTTAGTCATTTCCCCATAGGTGAAAATTTAAGTTACCAGTTTTTCACCATTGTAAATAAAGGGGCAATGAACACCCCTATGCATAACTCTTTGTGTAATTGTGACTATGTTTCCATAGGAAAATTTTCTGGAGGTTAAAATTCTGAGACACAATGTATGTCAATTTAATTTTCACAAATATTAACAAATCACCTTTCAAAATGTACATCAATATCTTACACTCATACCAATAATGTGTGAGAGTACCTGTTTATCTCCCACATCTCTTACACTAGGTATATGGAATTCATTTTTAAGTCTTTCAGGATCTACACAGCATTTTGAGATATCCATATAGGTTTTCTTGGCAAAAAATAAAAGCTTAATCCTTGGTGAATTGAATGTTAAAACAATGCACATCCATGTGTACAACTCAGAAGGCTTATGCTAACAATGATACATTGGTAACAGACAATGTGTGTAAATGTGCTTTTCATATTATAAAGTACTATTCAGATATTATTTTCATGCATGGAGTGTGTGTGTTTGTGTGTGTGTGTGTGTGTGTGTGTGTGTGTGTGTGTGTGTGTGTGTGTGTGTGTTTGAAATGGAGTCTCACTCTGTAGCCCAAGCTGGAGTACAGTGGCATGGATCTCAGCTCATTGCAACCTCTGCCTCCTGGGCTCAAGCGATTCTCATGCCTCAGCCTCCCAAGTAGCTGTGAGTACAGGCATGTGCCACCATGCCCAGCTAATTTGTTGTATTTTAGTAGAAACAGAGTTTCACCATGTTGCTCAGGATGGTCTCGAACTCCTGAGCTCAGGTGATCTGCCTACATCGGCCTCCCAAAGTACTGAGATTGCAGGTGTAAGCCACCGCGCCCGGCCGGGATGTGTGTTCTTTTCATACTTAGTTCACATATCTCACATAGGTTGGCCTCACTGCTTGCTAGTTTCACACAGTGTACTTTCTTTTGCCAAGACTCAACATATTTCTGCTATGCACCCCAGGGCCTCTATGGTCTAAAGTGTGTGACTGATTGTGCCAATCCTTCAGGAGGAAAGACATAGTAAGATTATGGACGTGTGTCCTCTGAAGATAGTAAGACAGCCCAATAGCAAAGGCTTCAGAGAACAAGGGTTCCCACTCTTGAGTAGGTAAGTATTTCGCAGGATAGAGTCAGCTGATCATATACTAAAGAATTTCCTAGATATAAAGCCCCATGGGCTTAGATGGAAAGTCCTGATGAGTACCCTACCCCACAGATGCCTGCCCCACCCTCAACCTGGAACATGACAATAAACTCTGTAATGTTAACGACCATGACCATATGAGGTGCAGGCATGAAGGGGCTAGCTGAAAGGGCACTTCCCTTGGCCTGTTCTAGAACTAGAAGTCAGCTTCTTAGCAGGAGTAAGAGCAGTGCTGGCAAGATGAACTGGAAGGGAATAGGCTTCAGCACTGGCCTGACTGGTTGTTCCTGGAGTCAGAGGTCATACAACCCTTAGCAGGAACTGCTCTCTCCAGTTTTCTTCCCACACCCATGGTTTGAAAGGTGTGTAAGGAAGAGCATAGAGGAGTTAATGTCCTGAAACTAGAAAGAAAATGGGCCCCTCTACCATCCTTCTCCTCACTATCCCAGTACAAATCTACAAGTACATGTGAGCATATGCTCAGCTTTCATCCCAGGCTTTTTAGGACTTCTCTCTCTAGAGAGAATTCAGTAGTGCTTCCTGATAAGGAGTGTTTAGGGGGAAAAAATGTTTGGGATGAACCCAACCATAGCTCAGAAAATACTGCTGAAACCACTAACATATTAAAATGCTTTCACAAAGGACCTAAGAGGACTTAGAGGCTTGTGCCATGATAAAGAGTGTAAGCTCTGGCGCCTGAGGGCATAGGACTGAATCCTGTCTCTGACACTAGCTGTGACCTTGGACAGGTCTCTTAACCTTCCTATGCCTTACAATCATCTGTAAAATGGGAGATAACAATACCTACCTCATAAGGGTTGCCGTGAGGATCAAATGAAATAATGCATATAGGCCAGGTGCAGTGGCTCACGCCTATAATCCCAACACTTTGGGAGGCCAAGGCAAAAGTATCACCTGAGGTCAGGAGTTCAAGACTAGCCTGTCCAACATGGTGAAACCCCGTCTCTACAAAAATACAAAAATCAGCTGGGCATGATGGTGGATGCCTGTAATTCCAGCTACTTGGGAGGCTGAGACGGGAGAATCGCTTGAACCCAGAAGGTGGACATTGCAGTGAGCCGAGATTGCGCCACTGCACTCCAGCCTGGGCAACAGAGCAAGACTCCATCTCAAAAGAAAAAAAAAAAGCATATAAAGCACCTAGTACCATGCCAGGAATATAGTAAGTGCTCATAAATATAAGCTATTATTTAGTTCTCCCACAGTGCCTCACAGTCCTATGCCCATAGTCTTTAAAGTTCTTGTGGAGCAAATGAAATTGAAAACTATTAGTTTATTCCTCTTCCTAACATGCAAATTTGCCCATACGTAGCCTACCAGATTTCCAATAATATGAAAATAGCTGTTGTTACAATGGCCTACTTCTTTTCCCCAAACTTCATAGTTCTGCCTGCCTTTTCCAGAAACCATTTGCTGGCCCTATCTCTGCCTCCTCTCCACTCAGCAAGACTTGTCCCCACACATGTACCCTATGTTGCTTTAAGATTTCAGAGAGCAGGCCAGGCGTGGTGGCTCACGCCTATAATCCCAGCACTTTGGGAGGCCAAGGCGGGCAGATCACCTGAGGTCGGGAGTTCAAGACCAGCCTGGCCAACATGGGAAACCCCGTTTCTACTAAAAATACAAAATTAGCCAGGCGTGGTGGCACATGCCTGTAATCCCAGCTACTTGGGAGACTGAGGCAGAAGAATCGCTTGAACCCGGGAGGCGGAGGGTGCGGTAAGCCGAGACCATGCCACTGCACTCTAGCCTGGGCAACAAGAGCAAAACTCCATCTTAAAAAAAAAAAAAAAAAAAAAAATTTCAGAGAGGACTGCGTGGCATCAGCTCGTGGGTCTCTGAGACCTGAAAATTGGGAGCGTTTTTGCATCCTAGAGGCTGCTACTGGCGGCTCTGCGGCCGTCACCATGCCACAGAACGAATATATTGAATTACACTGTAAACACTATGGGTACCGTTTAGATTACCTTGAGAAAAAGAGAAAAAAGGAAAGTCAAGAGGCTCACTAACGTTCAAAGAAGGCAAAGAAAATGATGGTCTGAAGGCTAAGCTTTACCATAAACAGCACCATGCTGAGAAAATACAAATGAAAAAGACTATCAAGATGCATGAAAAGAGAAACACCAAACAAAAGAATGATGCAAAGACTCCACAGGGATCAGTACCTGCCTATCTGCTGGACAGAGAGGGACAATCTCGAGCTACAGTACTTTCCAATATGATTAAACAGAAATGAAAAGAGAAGGTGGGAAAATGGGAAGTCCCTCTGCCTGAAGTACGTGCCCAAGGAGAAACAGAAGTATTAAAAGTTATTCAAACAGGAAAGAAAAAAACGGCATGGAAGAGGATGGTTACTAAAGTCTGCTTTGTTGGAGATGGCTTTACAAGAAAACCACCTAAATACAGAAGACTCATTAGGCCAATGGGCTCGCATTTCAAGAAAGCGCATGTAACACATCCTGAACTGAAAGCCACCTTTTGTCTACCAATACTTGGTGTAAAGAAGAATCCCTCATCCCCACTGTATACAGCTTTGGGTGTTATTACCAAAGGTACTGTCATTGAGGTAAATGTGAGTGAATTGGGCCTTGTGACACAAGGAGGCAAAGTCATTTGGGGAAAATATGACCAGGTTACCAACAATCCTGAAAATGATGGATGCATAAATGCAGTCTTACTGGTTTGACAGCAATTTCATATATAATTATTGAGGACTACAAACCAGTTGAAAAAAAACTGCCATTACTGTGATGTTTGTGAATACTACCAAACAGCCTTACATGTCTGCAATCATCAAGATATGTATTTAGTAAATTGCAAACATTAAAATGGTTAAAAAAAAGATTTCAGAAAGTCAAAAGAGAGTAGTCAATTTTAAAAGTGTTTGCAAATGGAAGGGAGCATGTTCCCTGCCCCATTACCATATTTCACAATTCCATCTTCTCCTGTGTATCTGGAGGATTTTTACAGAACCAAATGGCCACCAGAATCTGTAGGAAGTTCTAAGGGTTCATTTACACAATGTATCATTGGTGTCTTTTCTCCTTGGGTGAGGGCAGCAGGTTTTTCAGGTCAGAAGCTGCTCCACACCCCTAAACTCTCTGCATTCCCAGGATGTTAAGTCATTGAGTAAGCTGGGGAGGATATACGGAAGGAAAATTTTGCCTGGTCCAGTACTGAGGCACACTTTTTGTTCTGTGTAGTGTCATTGTATCTCGAGTTGCCTTGCTTAGATCAGTATGTGTCTGTATGTTTCCATAGCACCCACTCCTTAAGTAGCTGATTCACATGGCTTTTATGGACCAAATTATTGTTCCATGCTGCTCTTGCTTTTACTTGAGGGTACAGTGACTATTGGGGAGAAATTCTTGCTTGAATTCCAAAGAAGTAATGTGTTCTTCTGGAGGTCTGATAGATTATTTCTTTCAAGTTCACCTTGAATAACATAGTTAGAAGACAGCAGGTGAGCTTTATATGACAATAACCTAAGTCTCTTCATCATGAAAAATGGAATGAGGGAATTGGGGTTGAAGAAAGGAGCTCTCCACTGTTCCAAAGCAAGTCCATACACTCTCTCCCAAATTAAGTATACAATCCTTTTAGTCCCAAACAGTGACTGATGAAGGGAAAACCATGCTAGCCATGCCAAGAAATAAGATACTTTGGTTAACAGCCCTGCTACTTAGAAGAGAGAGCTCCTGGCCCGGCGTGGTGGCTCATGCCTGTAATCTCAGGACTTTGGGAGGCTGAGGTGGGCGGAGCACGAGATCAGGAGATTGAAACCACGGTGAAACCCCGTCTCTACTAAAAATACAAAAAAAATTAGCCGGGCATGGTGGCAGGGGCCTGTAGTCCCAGCTACTCGAGAGGCTGAGGCAGGAGAATGGTGTGAACCCGGGAGGCGGAGCTTGCAGTGAGCCGAGACTGCACCACTGCATTCCAGCCTCGGCGACAGAGTGAAACTCTGTCTCAA
>NW_016822066.1:73770-78864 GCF_001698545.2 Rhinopithecus bieti | reverse complement strand
AAAAAAAAAAAAAAAAAAAAAAAAAAGAGCTCCCTCAACATAATGTCCTGACATTGGATAAGAGGAGAGGAAATGACTAAAGATAAATTCTTAGCATGCTACCAAGAGTAAAATTGGATGAGGACGGGAAGCCCTAGGTCAGATTGTTCACAATTTCTTGAAGTGTTGTGGTGGCCACGACTGGTACACATTACTAGGAGTTCTAATTTTCCTGGTCTGGGAAGGGCAAGCATTAGTTAGGTAAATGCTGGAATATCTGGTCCCAAAAGGCAGTGGCCATAGTAACTTCAATCCCTTGGTTACCTCAGAGGTAGCTGGCTGACATTTCTATCAAAATACCCAACTGATATAAGATGTAAACATTGAAATATAGGAGAAAAGGAGACATGTATTCGTCCACTGGGGGTATAGGAACAAACAGAGGGTTGGTAAACATATGCTCCTTGTTATGTAAAATCCTGGCCGGGTGTGGTGGCTCATGCCTGTAATCCCAGCGCTTTGGGAGACCGAGGTGGGTGGATCACTTGAGGTCAGGAGTTCGAGATCAGCCTGGCCAACATGGTGAAACCCCGTCTCTACTAAAATACAAAATTAGCCAGGCATGGTGGCGGGCACCTATAATCCCAGCTACTCGGGAGGCTGAGGCAGAAGAACTGCTTGAACCCAGGAGGCAGAGGCTGCAGTGAGCCAAGATCACATCACTGCACTCCAGCCTAGAAAACAGAGTGAGACTCCATCTCAGAAAAGAGAAAAAAAAAGTAAAATCCTGTAGGCAGAAACCAGTACTGATGATGATTTAATGTGATCTTGTTTCCCTCCTCTGACTTCACTCTACCTTGGAGTGTTAGTCACCCATCCCAATCCCAAACAACATGAAGGTGATGTCTCAGCCATCATTACTTTCTCTCTCCCCTAAACACACACACACACACACACACACACACATTAATGAAATACTCAGGACAACAGCAGACACAAAGTAGTCTTCATTTCTTCCACACATCGGAAACATTTTCAATTACAGTTCAGCTTCTCTGAGGTCCACATCAAGTAGTAAAATACCAAGAGCACAGAAAAGCTGGGTTGGATGAAATCTCTGCTAATGAGGCACTAAGGGAGAGGCTTCGCTCAACAATTCCACTAGACAAGCTGGAGGTCCATGCAGGTGCCTGAGAAAAAGAGTCATTTTGGCTTATGCCCTGAAGGAATTCTACTCTGCACTTTCTCCTCAGAGTGTGCCTATGAAGTGCCACTGTAAAGAGAGGTCCTTGCTGAATGGCCACTAGTAAAATCCTAACAGAGAGCTAATCTGTTTGGGGAGCAGCTTTTTTAATAGTGGGGATTTTCCTCTCAGCCAGAGCTTCTCACTGGAATTAAAAAGACCCCAGCCACACTGACAGTTGCAGGTTCCACATTAGTCAGACTGTTTCCTGGGAAGTACTCTTAGCTGGTAAGTTGTCATATCCTCTGATCAGTCAGGATATACTCTAGTGGGATTCTGGGCCTTCGGCTCAGTCCAGGAAAGCTCAGAAATGCATCAAGCAAATGAGCAGAGCTAGAAGGTCACTTTAGAGAGCCTAAAGTGTTTGAAGGCAAGTTATTCCAATCGACCTGGGTAAGAAAGGTGTGAATGGTATTTCTGACCCTTTCAACTATATAGTGGATACCCCCTGGTTCCAAACATAGTGGTAACTCTTAAGAAAATAAAACCTATTTGGGAGTTGCTCTTTCTTCTGATAGGCTTAACAGAAAAGTCAAGAAAATGTACTGATGGGTATCTCACCCATGAGCCTCATCCTTTCCTTCAATTTCATGGTTACTCTTGGCAACTCCCAACTCATCCTAAAATACCCAGAAAATAGAATCAGACAACATTTTGCCTTGCTTCAGTCTCAAAGGGTGGCTCTGGGTTCTCAACCCTGGTCCGAGGGTGCCGGTGGCAGCAGACACAGTGGAGGTAGTCTACTACATTATGGGCGAAGAGTGAGCGCAATGGATGCAAGTACTGGAAGAAAAGGAGCATGAAGCCAATGGAAATCAGATAAGCAATAATGAGCTGCAAGGCAATCAAGGAATGACAGTAATTCAGTAACACTTTCGCTCCAAAGAACTTAAAAACCAAGACCATGATCACATTCTCTACCAACCTCACACTATAGTGCAGGCCCATATGTCCCCAGTTCTGCCCTTTGTCGACGAGATCTCTGTCTGCCAACCTCAACTGCAAAGCTGACCAGCAAGAGAAGTTGATGCCAGCATAGAGGATGGTGACAGAAATCAGGACCACCAGAGTGCCGACCCGGCTGAAGTTTTTCTCAATGTTATTGGGCATCTGGGCACCACTCCTCCAGAACTTAATCCAGGGCTCAAAGAGGATGATCAGGAAGTTGAGCACTAGGAAGGGCACAGCCTTCAACTTCAAAGTGGCTGAGAAGAGTACTAGAATCAGGAGGCGGGAAGTGATCTCCAATGTCCGCCAGATGGTGATGCAAAGGACTTCTAGTGGCCCAAGGCGAATCTTGTAGTCATCATACTTGATCTGGATAGCCAACATATTGCAAAGGGTAGCCCCATAGGTGACAGATACCAGGGAAAATACCATTAGCACAACTGTTAAAAAAAAAAAAAAAAAAAAAAAAACAGGCAATCAGTCAATGTTGGTAATGAAGGCTGTACTTTATAACCCAGAGGTCCAGAGAGATGACAGGTGAGACTTGAGAGCTCCAGTTAAGAGCAAATGCAAATATCATCACAGCTATGTAAACAAATAGCATGCATTTGAATAGACTTTCTCCAAAGGTGGCATATAAATGGCCAACAGGTATATGAAAAGGTGTTCAACATCACTAATCATCACAAAAATGCAAATCAAAACCACAATGAGCTATCACCTCACAGCTGTTAGAATGGCTATTATTAAAAAAAAAAATAAGTGTTGGTGGGGATGTGAGAAAAAAGACCCTTGTACACTGTTTGTGGGAACATAAATTGATACAGCCATTATGGAAAACAGTATGGAGGTTCTCCAAAAAAATTAAAAACAAACTGGCCAAGTGATCAAATAATCCCACTGCTGGGTGTATACCTAAAGAAAATCAGTATCTCGAAGAGATATCTGCACTTCCATGTTAATTGTACTATTATTCTCAATAGCCCAGCTATGGAAACAAACTCAATATCTGTTGACAGATGAATGGATAAAGAAAATCTGGTGTGTGTGTATGAATATTATTCAACCATAAAATTAAGGAAACCCTGCCATCTGTGACAACACAGATGAACCTAGAGGACATTATGCTAAGTGAAATGAGCTAGACACATAAAGAAAAATACTGCATTGTCTTACTTATATGTGGAATCTAAAAAAGTTGAACTCCTAGAAACAGAGTAGAATGTGTGGTTACCAGGGGATGGGGCCTTAGGGAAATGGAAGGATTTTGATCAAAGGCTACAAACTTAGAGTTATAAGATGAATAAGTTTCAGAGCTCTAATGTACAACATGATGACTATAGTTGGCAATAATGTATTGTGTACTTGAAATTTTTAAAGAGAGTAGATCTTAAGTTTTACCACACACACATATACATACACACACACACACGTACAAAAATGGTAACTATGTGAGGTGATGAATGTGTTAGTTTGGTTGTGGTAATCATTTCACAATGTGTACATACATCAAAACATCACATTGTACACCTTGAATACATACAATAAAACAAAATAGATGCACAAAAAATTGAAAAAATGAACCAAAATATCTTTTTTGTGTGTGATAGTCTTACATCAGTTTTAGACATCTTTTTCTCTACATTGCTCTATTTTCTAAATTTCCCATGATGAACATATACTGTAACACTTTAATAATCATATAAATATACAAAATAAACTTCCTTAAAAAGCATGGGTCTTAGAACATTGAGAAGTCACTAACATGAGAAGAGTACATATAAAGGTATCAGGCAGACTTTGCTGATGAAGCAGGCTTTGGAGCAAACATTGAATAAGGCAGAAAGAACTCTATCTGAAAAAATCCAGTCTTGGGAGACTCATAGAGAATGCCCTTGCTAATAGAAGTCCCTTCTTTGATGTATATTTTCTTCAAGGAACTAACATTGTTTGTGTATTTCTATAACACTTAACTTCAGTGATATGTCAAAATGTGTATTGAAAATTCCATGAAGGCAGGAGGGACCATGTCTATTTTGCTCACTGCTGTATTCCCAGAGCCTAATATATTACCTGGAACATAGCAGGTGCTCAGTAAATGTTTGTGGAATTAATGAAGACTTCTGAGATTAGAGAGGTGCATAAAATACCTAATTAGGCTGGGCGTGGTGACTCATGCCTGTTATCCCAGCACATTGGGAGGCCAACACAGATGGATCACCTGAGGTCAGGAGTTCGAGACCAGCCTGGCCAACATGATGAAACCCCATCTCCACTAAAAATACAAGTATTAGTCAGGTGTGGTGGTGTGCACCTGTAATCCCAGCTACCTAGGACACTGAAGCAGGAGAATTGCTTGAACCCGGGAGGCAGAGGTTATAGTGGGCCAAGATTACACACTGTGACCCAGCCTGGGCAACAGAGTGAGACTCTGTCTCAAAAAGAAAAAAAAAATTACCTGGGCATGATGGCATGCCTGTAATCCCAGCTGCTCAGGAGGCTAAGGCACGAGAATCACTTGAACCCAGGAGGCAGAGGTTGCAGTGAGTTGAGATCGCCCCACTGCACTCCAGCCTGGGCACCAGAGTGAGATTCCGTCTCAAAAAGAAAAAATAAATAAATAAATAAATAAATAAAACTAATTAGAAATCCTTGGTTCCAGCCGGGCACATGGTGGCTCACACCTGTAATCCCAGCACTTTGGGAGGCTGAGATGGGTGGATCACCTGAGGTCAGGAGTTCAAGATCAGCCTGACCAACATGGTAAAACCTGGTCTCTACTAAGAATACAAAAATTAGCCAGGCGTGGTGGTGCATGCCTATAAGGAGGAAGAGAAGAAAGGAAAGGAAAGGAAAGGAAAGGAAAGGAAAGGAAAGGAAAGGAAAGGAAAGGAAAGGAAAGGAAAGGAAAGGAAAGGAAAGGA
>NW_016822066.1:70075-71182 GCF_001698545.2 Rhinopithecus bieti | reverse complement strand
CAGTGTGAGGTCCTTAATCATGGCCTCCAAACATCTGCAGAAGTAAAGCATCATGGGAACTTAACTAAAGCTGCCCTGGGAAGAGAGGTTGTAATGAGGGGAAAAAATAACTTGAGAAGGTTGTGCTATCTTTTTTTTTTTTTTTTTTTGAGACAATCAATAGAATCCTATCAATAGAAAATTAGGAGAATAAGAATAGTCTAATTCATATAAAGGAAACCCATATTATTGTTTATTATTGTGATACATGTATATATAATTAACTTGAGAAAAGATGTACTGGCATATCGTACTTTTGAAAAAGACTTTGTTGACAGAATGTTTCATACAGTCCATTTTTGGGCAAAAACATATACAATATATGTTGTATGTATGTTTATGTTTACATAGTAAAAATAAGTCCAGAAGGATATATACTGGATAATTAACAGAGGTTATCTTTGGGGAGTGAGATTACATTTCCTATTTTATATCTATTCTGTATGGTTTTTAATTTTTACTATAACCATGTCTGACTTTTGTAATTAAAAAAAAATAAAGACCAAAACTAGTAATGCATGATCACGAAAAAAAAATTTCAAACCATACAGAACAATTTAAAAAAGTAAGACTGCTGACTTTTCATTCCCACTCCGCAGAGGTAGTTTCTTGCATGGTTTTCCAGAAATTTTCTGTGCATATACAATTACTTATACATCAATCTGTGCATGTATTACTTTTGTAATGTACTCCTTTATGTATGTATGTATGTATGTATGTATGTATGTATGTATGTATGTATTTATGAGACGGGAGTCTCCCTCTGTCGCCAAGGCTGGAGTGCAGTGGTGCAATCTCGGCTCACTGCAAACTCCACCTCCCAGGTTCAAGCAATTCTCCTACTTCAGCCTCCCGAGTAGCTGGGATTACAGGCACCTGCCACCACGCGTAGCTAAATTTTTTTTTTTTTTTTTGAGACAGTCTCACTCTGTTGCCCAGGTTGGAGTGCAACAGCAAGATCAGGGCTCCCATGTTCAAGTGGTTCTCGTGCATCAGCCTCCCAAGTAGCTGGGATTATAAGCATCCGCCACCATGCCTGGCTAATTTTTTTTTTTTTTTTTTTTTTTT